>NC_084617.1:51801388-51936388 GCF_033978795.1 Nerophis ophidion | reverse complement strand
AGCGCAGCTGTGGACGAGTGGTTAAGAAGGTGGCCTGTTACCTCAGGGCCACGGATTTCATTCTCCTACCTCAACCGCTCCCTGGGCTACATGTGTAATATAAATTCACGTCAATAAAACTGTCCTAGTGTACGCCTAATCAAATGCAGCCCATTGCAATCGTATTCCTCGGCATGTTTTTTCGAGCAGTTTGTAATTGCACAATGATTGTGTCTCCTGGAAACAATAATGGAGTCATGGCAGAGTAGAAAGAACATTCCAAGTAGTTGCTTCACAGTAACAGCAAGTAAGCCAAAGTGAAACACAAGGTGGTTTTGGAACATTTTGTATTTTTTGTAACACTTTAGTATGGGGAACATATTCTAAGTAAAAAAGAGTTAATTTAGAGTTATTTGGTTAGGGTTAGGTTTAGGGTTAGCGTTAGGGCCATAATAAGGCCATGCAGAATACAGTGGGGCAAAAAAGTATTTAGTCAGCCACCGATTGTGCAAGTTCTCCCACTTAAAATGATGACAGAGGTCTGTAATTTTCATCATAGGTACACTTCAACTGTGAGAGACAGAATGGGGGAAAAAAATCCTGGAAATCACATTGTAAGAATTTTAAAGAATTAATTCGTAAATTATGGTGGAAAATAAGTATTTGGTCTACCATTCAAAGCTCTCTATTGTTCTTCCTCCAAACAGGACGAGTTGAGTTTATACCAAAATGGATACATGGATGATACAGCAGAGGATTGGGAGAATGTCATGTGGTCAGATGAAACCAAAATATAACTTTTTAGTATAAACTCAACTCGGCGTGTTTGGAGGCAGAAGAATACTGAGTTGCATCCCAAGAACACCACACCTACTGTGAAGCATGGGGGTGGAAACATCATGCTTTGGGGCTGTTTTTCTGCTAAGAGGACAGGCCGATTGATCCGTGTTAAGGAAAGAATGAATGGGGCCATGTATCGTGAGATTTTGAGCCAAAACCTCCTCCATCAGTGACAGCTTTGAATGGTTGACCAAATACTTATTTTCCACCATAATTTACAAAAAAATTATTTAAAATCCCTACAATGTGAATTCCTGTTTTGTTTTTTTTACACAACATTCTCTCACAGTTGAAGTGTACCTATGATGAAAATTACAGACCTCTGTCATCATTTTAAGTGGGAGAACTTGCACAATCGGTGGCCGACTAAATACTTTTTTGCCCCACTGTAAGGCATTAAAGAGTACTAAATAATGACTAATTAAGAGCCACTAAGTTGCATGTTAATAAGCAGCTAATCAATGGTGAATATGTCCCCCCGTATTTTCTACCCTCGGATTCGTCAGGTAATAAAACCTATGCAATCATGCCGGAAAACTGGTCTCGTCACAAAGCAAACAAGAATCAGTGTTGTATAATAAATGTAGACTAATGATGTGGGGTTCGATACTGAGATATTGATATCGCCGATACTATATCTTGGGGCTGTGCCAGCATCTTGGGGGTTCCAGGTTCGAGCTCCGCTTCCGCCATCCTAGTCACTGCCGTCGTGTCTTTGAGCAAGACACTTTACCCACCTGCTCCCAGTGCCACCCACACTGGTTTGAATGTGACTTAGATGTTGGGTTTCACTATGTAAAGCGCTTTGAGTCCCTCGAGAAAAGCGCTGTATAAATGTAATTCACTTCACATCTTTGCATTCTAATATCGATCCTCAAATTAAAATATCAATACTATTGATACTTTAGTTCAGGGGTGTCTAAACTTTTCCAAAAGTTGCAGGGTCCATATTGGTATTTATCTAATTTATTTATTTTTTTTTGCTAAAAACAGTGTCAGCTTAGTAGTAGGGTTGTACGGCATACCGGTACTAGTACTGCTTTTTACAAGCATTACGGTGCGTCGTGCTCACGTCGTGACATTGCTGGTTTTACGAACAGAGGAGCATGTTCGGCAGCGCACAATCCCGATCAGCAGTGTTTTAGCTTCTTCTAAATGACTAATCCTCACCTCCATGGCGGCAAATAAAGTGAGTTTTTTACAAGTATCATCCCTGCAGGACGAGGAGTAGCTAAACATGCTTCACTACACACCGTAGGAGGATACAATAGCTCACCAGCGTCACCATGTAAACAAATGCCATGGGTGGATCTACACCTGACATCCACTGTAATGATACCAAGTACAAGAGAGTATCTAGTCGATACTACTATGATTACATGTTAAAATAATCATGTATATATCATCACACAAACTTTAGTATGCTTAAAGTCCGTTGCTATAGTTATTAACAATTGTGCTCAAGCTGCATTTTTTCTATTTGTGTAAGGACAAAACTTCTTGTCTTAGAGGTGTCCTCAGCCACAGATGTTATCTTTGTTTTAGCCCGCTAACAGCCAAGGACTTCAAGGACCTCAACGAAGATAAGATGACAGCACGCAGACGAAGGAGAAACAAGGAAATCACAAGGTCCTCAGCACTTTCCGTCACGTATTGTGCGTACTGGACCTGCTTTGCATAATATGTGTGACCACTCCTTTTAGAAGTAGCCCTTAGTGATGTTGACTGTGGAACTCCTGAATAAATAGAGGGACGCGGGAGCGGTACCTTAGAGCGTAGGGCGAGACTGTGACTAAGTGTGCAGCTCCATGCGCTCTCCTCATGAGCTAAATTGAACTCTGTCTCTGCAGGGTTCCTTGCTTACTGTCTGTTTAATAGATGTCATCAGTGTTTGAACCTGACATTACATCGATATTTTTTATCAGCACAAAATATTTTTTCTTTTTAAAATTCATATTTGTGGGAGGAGGTTGTGATCAGCGCACTGCAGGTGCTAAAGTCACCGCCTCAGTCAATGATGTTGGGGGCGGAGCATCATTGACTAGGGGCGGGGCATGTGTGGGACGGCGAGACGCAGCTGACAGGTGATTACAGCAGATTTCGCTGGTGGTACGCGTTAATCTAATCAGTTGTTGTCTTTAACAGTGAGCGGCCAGCGGAGGAGAAGGAGGAAAAAAGACGAGAGCAGAGATCTGAAAAGAGTTGAACTGAAAAGGAATCAAATTTAAATGAAAATAAAGACCTTGACAAACAGCACGCTGACTTCTGAGATATATCCGGGAACGGGTAGGGAGCGACATCTACAATATTATATTCATAAACTCAGAAAATATATCCCTGGACACATGAGAACTTAATATCCTGTAACTACTTGGTATCGGATCGATATCAAAATTTGTGGTATCATTCAAATCTAATATAAAGTATCAAATAACAGAAAAATAAATGATTACTACATTCTAATAGAAGTGAAGATAGAATATGTTGAATCAGAAAATAAGCAGATATTAACAGTGAACGAACAAGTGGATTAATGATAATTTTTTACAGCTTGTGTTTTATAATTTTGACTAAATAATAGAATGATGAAGGACACAATATTGATTGATTGATTGATACTTTTATTAATAGATTGCAGAGTTCAGTACATATTCCGTACAATTGACATCTAAATGGTAACACCCGAATAAGTTTTTCAACTTGTTTAAGTCGGGGTCCACGTTAATCAATTCATGGTTCATATGTTACTGCATATGTCAGCAGACAAATTAGGAGCCTTTGTTTGTTTACTTACTACTAAAAGACAAGTCGTCTACTATGTTCACCATTTTATTTAAGGGCAAAATTGTTCTTCGATTGCAATAAGAAACATATATTTAATGTACCATAATATTTATTGGTAAAACAAAGTCAATAATATTTTTGTGGTCCCCTCTATTTAAAAAAGTATCGGAATACTGGTTACGATAACCCTACTTTGTTACATATCGTATTATTAGTTATTAGTTAGAGCAGTTTAGGTTTTTATCATTACAAGCCTTTTTCTTGCTTCTTTTTTTTTTTATTTTTACTATTGTTTTTTCCTATGTAAAAATAGATTAAAAATAATATTAGGATTGTTTGCATAACACCGTGTGTCAAAATTTCGGCCATACAAAAATATTAAAGTTCAGTTACATATTTAACAGTGTTCATTATTGTACAATTAATTCGTAAGTTAATTGTTTGTTTGTTTGTTCGTTTGTTTGTTTGTTTGTTTGTTTTAATCAACCAACTAAACTTTGTTCTTATTTTGGAATGCTCCTAATATTTTAGATCAGGGTTTTTTTTTTTTACATCAAGGGCCGCATACTGAATATGATATGTAATTTTTTATTATTATTGTTATTATATGTAATTATTGATTTTTTTTGCTTGTTTTATTTCAAACATAATTACTTTTTATGGTTTCTTTTTGTGTGCATTAATCTGGTAATAGTTATAATGTTAACACTGCTAAACAAATAAAGGGGATTGGATTAGATTGAATTAGATTGGATATGATATTACTGCGACCAGGAGAGAATACAGAGTAAGTTTTGGTCCAGATCATATTTTACTTTATTAATTATTGATGTATTTATTTTCCAAGGATAACACTGAATAACTATAATGCCTACAAGACTATAAGAATGAAGTAAGAAAAGTACGAGTCCATATAATACAAGAAATAAGTTTCACAAAAAAATAAAAATAGTCAATGTTTTGGCACAGCAATTTGAGGCACAGCATGTTTTTTGTGATTGTGCAAACATTTCTGGGAAATAATTGCATGGCCTGAAAACACTTCTTTTGTTAATTTTGTTCAATCATTCGTTGTGTTTTAACACATATGGTAGGAAAAATATAATACAATTATGTTTTATGATCATTTTTTGATCACGACAGTTGCTGGGTGATTCAAATGTTCTGGAGTTTATTTTATATTATTTTGTGTTATTACTTTCTGTGGTAACTTAGGGAAATACGTGCTTCAGAGTAATTACGTTACTACTATGATAAGCTGTTACGTTCCAGTTCAGCAGAGCTTGCAAGGTGTTGAGGTTCTATTGGTCTTGACCCCAGAATGCAGAGACGGCAGGAGAAGTGGTGGAAAAAATTATTTAGGAACAACGTATAGTGCAACAGGGAAGTGCACAAAAAGGAAAGTTAGACAAAGCAGGCATAGAGAAAGCTATGCTGCTTGGCGGTTAAAAACTAAAAAATGGTCTTAATGACAAGACTGGCTTAAGAGGCTTCCTGATTGGCAACTACGGACACGTGGGTCCATGTACGAACATTTTACAAAAAATTTTCGTTTGGAAAAGAAAAATTATTTAACATAGAAATCCAGCGGATGGCATGTCATAGTGGGTAGAGCGGCCGGCCAGAAACCTGAGGGTTGCAGGTTCGCTTCCCACCTATTGACATCCAAAAAATTGCTGCCGTTGTGTCCTTGGGCAGGACACTTCACCCTTTGCCCCCGGTGCCGCTCACACTGGTGAATGAATGATGAATGAATGATAGGTGATGGTCGTAGGGGCCTTAGGTGCAAACTGGCAGCCACACTACCCCAAGGCAGCTGTGGCTACTGATGTAGCTTACCACCACCAGGTGTGAATGAATGTTGAGTCCTACTTCTCTGTGAGCGCTTTGAGTGTTTAGAAAAGCGCGATATAAATCTAAGTGATTATTATTATAACCCATTTACCATTTAAGAGGCTTCCTGATTGGCAACCAGGTGGGTCCATGTACGAACATTTTGCACAAATTTTTCGTTTAGAAAGGAAAAAATATTTCACAACTAATCCACTTTCCCCGTTTTGTGGTTGGATAATAAAAAACGGAAAACGTATCGTTATCCATTATTCGACTTTATTACTGTGTTTAAAAATGGAAACCAATGATTTAATGATAAGAATAAATACATTTTTCTATAGTTCTCCACTATTTGAAAATAGCAGAGAACTATTTTCTAAATTTCACATGCAGTGTGCCTTTCAGGATCCTCATCAGAAGAAGAACGGTGTCAGTGTCATTAAAACAAGTTTATCGCGTCAAAGCGTTCTTTTCTATTTTTTTAATTTCCAGAGACATGGAAAGTGACACAATCTTTCTCTCTTTATCGAGCAGGCGAACAGCCATGGACATAAATGGGATGGATATACATGCGGTGCGTCCTCAATGTGAACGCTTCCACGCTCAGGTGGCATTCATGCGACTAGAAGGTCATCAAATACTCATATTTATTCGCTTAAATAAACAGTTACAAAAATAAATGACAACGGAGCAGAAAACAGATGAAAATAATGTTTTAGGAACTAATGTAGGACTTCCATGACTCCTCCTGTGTCCGTCTGCTCGCCGCAGACGTCGATGTCTGCTTGAAGAGCTTGGACATTGAAGGGATATATCCCATAAAACTGCAAGAGACAAAATATATGTCCTCTTTCTTTTTAATCTTCTCCGCGCAATAATTCGGTTCAGCAAATGCTGACTTTGATTGCACAAAATCCTTGAAACAGCCACAAACATGCCAGTACTGGGACCGACTAGAGTGGAAACCATGTTTACTTCCGTAAACACTGCAGTGCGTGTGAAGTCATGATGTCATGTCCGCATGCGGGTCGGATTGCATTCACATTAGAAATCACAGGTTGGGTTTTTTGTAATGTGAACGGCCACTAAAATGTTCGGATTTGACGAAATTTGAATTGGACATCCTACCCTGCAGTGTGAACGTAGCCTAAGTCATGTGTTGAAGTGTGGGCTTTTCTTTTCATGCATGGAAAGAATGCACAATCAATGTTGAACTGATGGCGGCTCATGAACGATTTACAATACAACTAAAACAATTCATACTTACTAAACCGTGCCTTGTGTGATGTATGTGGGAGTGTTTTCATGCATATTTGTATGTGCTATCATAATGTAATCAAGCTACCCTCGTTAGCATATAATAGCGATAATGCTAACATGTTTACAAGTGTCTGTGATGGTTTTGTTAACACACAAAGGAACTGTAGCGTTATAGAGTCTATTTTGCTGATTGGAGAGCAAGCTTGTTGTGGGTACATGACGATGACTTCTGTTTTGTTTATCAGCCATTTTACTGCCGTGTTCCAGGCACTGTTTGGAAACAATTAAGGTCCGTAAATAAACATTTACAAAATATTTTGTACCAATATATACTGCAGCTAATTATTAGCAATGCGGCTAATACGTAAAACCATTTTTTTGTTCTAAATTTTGGTGAATGCAGCTTACATAACGGTGCTTAAACGCTCGTGCGCCCTCTAGCCTGTGTATAGAAAGGCGATTGTTATTTGTTTGATATACAGTACTATATCTAGCGTTAAAAATGAACAAACTTTAACAAACAAATATTTGTCCATTATTTTGTCACAGTCCATAAGTGTCCATGCACTAAATTAGTCTGGTTTCGCAAATAATTGTGTTTTTTTTTGGGGGGTGGGGGGTTCACACCTAAGTGTCTATGCACACTTTCTAATGCCATTATTGGTCGTACGCCATGTGCCTCCCCTACACTGGGGGGCACTATGACATCACACTAGGCGTCTGTTGGGATGTCTGCTGTAATATCCGCACGGATTACAAAATCTTCTTGCCTAATGCCGATGTTGATGTGAAATAGCAGACAGCATCAAGGAATGACCTTATATTGCACTACGGACATATCGCAACTACAACCTACTCAGTGGCCAAATGGTTAGCGTGTCCGCCCTGAGATCGGTAGGTTGTGAGTTCAAATCCCGACGAGTCATACCAACGACTTTAAAAATGGGACTCATTACCTCCTTGCTTGGCACTCAGCATCAAGGGTTGGAATTGGGGGTTAAATCACCAAAAATTATCCCCGGGCGCGGCACCGTTGCTGCCCACTGCTCCTCTCACCTCCCAGGGGGTGTTCAAGGGGATGGGTCAAATGCAGAGGACAAATTTCACCACACCAAGAGTGTGTGTGACAATCATTGGTACTTTAACTTTAACTTTAAAGAATGTACCAGAGCGCATGCATGTCCAAAGCAAAGAAAAGGCCGGCGGAAAACTAATTTTCAGAAGGAGAATAATGAAAAAATAAACTTTTGGATGTTTCCGAGTTCATTCATAAGGTCCTGTGGATTTACGGAAGGAGTTTTGAATCCAAAGGAAACAGCGTTTGTGTCGCATCCGATACAGTTCGGATGAAGATTGCTATTGTTCTAGACTATCTTGCCAGTTGAGTGGAATACAGAGTAATTCCTAATCTGTTCGATATGAACAAATGCAGCGTGAAGAAGTTTGTGTTCGCTTTAATATTCGCCTTTAATACACCTGCTTCATTCTTTTCATCTTGTTCGTATTTCGTTCGGACGTCCGAATTCAGCCGGCATTCTACATTTCTTAAATAATAATAATAATAATAACATATTTTATTTGTGAAATGCACTTCACATTGAGCAAAGAATCTCAAAGTGCTACTGAAACCCACTACTACCCACCACGCAGTCTGATAGTTTATATATCAGTGATGAAATATTAACATTGCAACACATGCCAATACGGCCTTTTTAGTTTACTAAATTACAATTTTAAATTTCCCGGGAATTTCGTCTTCGAAACATCGTGTAATGATGACGTGTACGCAAGACGTCATGGGTTTTTAGAAAGTTTGAGCGCTGCACACACACACAGCTAAATGTCATCTGCTTTAACGGCATAATTCCACAGTATTTTGGAGATCTGTGTTGCTGAATCTTTTGCAATTTGTTCAATTAATATTGGAGAAGTCACAGTAGAAAGATGGAGTTGGGAAGCTTTAGCTTTTAGCCACACAAACACATGGGGATTCCTTGTTTAAAATTCCTGGACGTGAAACTTTCCTATGGATCAGAGCGCGGTCAAGAGAACATGGATCCCGACCACATGTCAACCAGCAGATTTTGGTGAGAAAATTGTGGATAAAAAGTCATTTCTTACCGGAGAAACGCTGAGCTTGGGCCGTCCATAGCTGCCGTCGACTCCCCTGAGACACTGCGCGTCAAGACACCCGTGGAGACACCCTTCCGACTATCAGGTACTGTTAAACTCACTACAACACTAGCAACACAATAGAAAGATAAGGGATTTCCAAGAATTAACCTAGTAAATGTGTCTAAAAACATCGGAATACGTCCCAATGCAATCGCGCTTTTATTTATTTATTTATTTTTTTCCTAGTCCGTCGCTATCAATATCCTCAAACAAGAATCTTTCATCCTCGCTCATATTTATGGGGAAATTGTCGTTTTCTCGGTCCGAATAGCACTTTTTGTTGGAGGCTCCCATTACAAACAATGTGAATATGTGAGGAGCCATCAAACATGTGACGTCATCGTCTTCGACTTCCGGTAGAGGCAGGGCTTTTCTCTTAGCACCGAAAGTTGCAAACTTTATCGTGGATGTTCTCTACTAAATCCTTTCAGCAAAAATATGGCAATATCGTGAAATGATCAAGTATTACACATAGAATGGACCTGCTATCCCCGTTTGAATAAGAAAATCTAATTTCAGTAGGCCTTTAAAAAAAAAAAAAAAAATAATAATAATAAAAAGATAATAAAAATAAAAACGAGAACAGCCTAATAGCTAGAACTAGTATGCATACATTTAAAAAAATGATTTTTTTAAAAAGAAGGGTTTTTAAGACTTTTTTTAAAAGCATCCACAGTCCGTGGTGCAGTGGCTTAGAAAGCCTGGTCTCCCATGGTTCGTAGCTTTGTCCTTGGAGGTTGGAGGAGGTTAGCCTGTTTGGAGAGGAGGTGTCTTGTGGAAGATTTGGGGGTGAGTAGTTCTTTGAGGTAGAGAGGGGCATTTCCATGGAGGCACTGGTGGCACTTAAATACAGTGGTGGGCCGTGCGTTTCCCATCTAGGCCTTCAGTGATCTCCGGCTTCAATGATTCCCTCTCAAAATACCATAATTAAAATCACCACATGATCATTGCTGGATAAATACCACACAGGAACATATTTACACCCTAATGTGTATTGATCCACATCAACAGTGTACAAAGCGGGTTGTTTTCTGTCACATTTGAAAATCAATTAAAACGCATCAGCAATTAAAACATATTACGTAAATTTCTCTGCTTGACTTAAACAACTTCCGGTCAATAACGTTTGATTTAAAGTACACACTTCACAAAGACATGCAAGGCGCTCACCAGGACCCATCAGGAGAAAGGGTGAAGTGTCTTGCCCAAGGACACAACGGACGTGACTAGGATGGTAGAAGGTGGGGATTGAACCAGCAACCCTCAGATTACTGGCACAGCCACTCTACCAACTTCGCCACGGCGTCCGTATTAATTATGATCATGATTTGTGGTTGTTAGGCCAGCAGAGAAGGCCTTGCTGGCCCTGACGTCACACCACCGCTTAAATAAATCAGATTCTTCCTTCTCCAATCGATACACTTCCGCCCTGAGATCGGTAGGTCATGAGTTCAAACGCTGGCCGAGTCATACCGAAGACTATAAAAATGGGACCCATTACCTCCCTGCTTGGCACTCAGCATCAAGGGTTGGAATTGGGGGTTAAATCAACAAAAATGATTCCCAGGCGCAGCACTGCTGCTGCTCACTGCTCCCCTCACCTCCCAGGATGTGATCAAGGGCGATGGGTCAAATGCAGAGAATAATTTCGCCAAACCTCGTGTGTGTGTGACACTCATGGGTAATTACTTACCTACTTACTTTAGAAGTCATGTTTTACTTTGTTAAGCAAATGAACAGCCTCCTACAATTGTTGCTATGGTTTTATGGTATCTTCTTCCAGGTTGTATCCCTATGCGTTAAAACCTGGTTTTCAGGTGCACAATCCAGGTGTTTGTCTGATTTGAAAAAAAAAAACGAACACAATGGGATTAAAGGCCTACTGAAATTAGATTTTTTTATTCAAACGGGAATAGCAGGTCCATTCTATGTGTCATACTTGATCATTTCGCGATATTGCCATATTTTTGCTGAAAGGATTTAGTAGAGAAAATTAATGATAAAGTTCGCCCATTTTGGTACTTCCTGAAAAAGCCTCGCCTTTACCGGAAGTCGCAGACGATGACGTCACATGTTGATGGCTCCTCATATGTTCACTTTGATTTTAATGGGAGTCTCCAACAGAAACAGTTATTCGGACCGAGAAAACAACAATTTCCCAATTAATTTGAGCGAGGATGAAAGATTTGTGTTTGAGGATATTGATAGCGACGGACTATAAAAAAAAAAAAACGAGTTAAAAAAACCCAAAACGCGATAGCAGTGGGACGTATTCTGATATTTTTAAACACATTTACTAGGATAATTCTGGGAAAACCCTTATCTTTCTATTGTGTTGTTAGTGTTTTAGTGAGTTAAATAGTACCTGATAGTCGGAAGGGTGTCTCCACGGCCGGGTGTTGACGCGCAGTGTCTCAGGAGAGTCGACGGCAGCTATGGACGGCACAATTTTTTCACCGAAACCTGCTGGTTGACATTTGGTAGGATCCATGTCTGCTTGACCGCGCTCTGATCCATAGTAAATTTTCACCTCCGGGAATTTTAAACAAGGAAACACCGTGTGTTTGTGTGGCTAAAGCAGGGGTCGGCAACCCGCAGCTCCGGAGCCGCATGCAGCTCTTTGGCATCTCTATTGCGGCTCATCTGCATAATCGCCGACCCCCCAGACTGTTACGGGGGAATTCCGGATTTCGGTACCTCTACCGAACATCATCTGGGATCAAAGTTTTCCGATTTTCTCTCGGACCACCACATTGAGGGCATGCCGTGATGGTTTTACTATTAATGTCCTCTACAACATGTCTTCGCGCCTGCCTTTCACGCAATGCTATCTGCATTGCTAGCACCAAAAACGCACCCCCTTCGTTCGTCGTTTGAGGTGGGCGGGGTTGGGGCCGCAGGGGTGTAAAATATAGTCAGGAATAGTCATGGATGCAAAGGATTCTGGGTATTTGTTGTGTTGCGTTTATGTTGTGTAACTGTGAGGATGTTATTCCGAAATGTGTTTGGCATTATTGTTTGGTGTGGGTTCACAGTGTAGTGCTTATTAGTAAGAGTGTTAAAGTTGTTTATATCACAACCGTCAGTGTAAACGGTATCACCCAGTATGCACTTGCAGTTGTGTACGTGTATCTGCGGAAGCCACATACAACATTTTGCTGGACTGCCAAGCAGTTTGTACATGTTGTAGAAGGCATCTAAGACAATGGCTTCATAGCACGCCCTTATTATTGTTGTCTGGATGACCACCAGCAGATATTTGCGAGAATGATTGCGATTCCCATTGTCTTCTTTATTTTGTGAAACGGGTCAAAATGGCTCTTTGAATGGTAAAGGTTGCCGACCCCTGGGCAAAAGGCTAAAGGTTCCCAACTCCATCTTTCTACTGTCAATTCTCCAATATTAATTGAACAAATTGCAAAAGATTCATCAACACAGATGTCCAAAAAACTGTATAATTATGCGGTTAAAGCAGACGACTTTTAGCTATGTGTGTGTGCAGCGCTCACACTTCCTAAAACCCTGTGACGTCACGCGTACACGTCATCATTACACGACGTTTCTAAGACGAAACTCCCGGGAAATTTAAAATTGTAATTTAGTAAACTAAAAAAGCCGTAATGGCATGTGTTGCAAAGTTAATATTTCATCATTGATGTATAAACTATCAGACTGCGTGGTGGGTAGTAGTGGGTTTCAGTAGGCCTTTAAAGTGTTTCAATGGGTTGCAGAAAGCTTATTTAGAGCCGAACTATTTTAGAAATCAGACTAATGTTTGTGTATTAGGTGGTGACTGATGTAACCTCTGGCCCAGAATGCTATGGACACCTGTCTTCTCGCGCAAGGACTTATCGGACCCTCCCATTCAGTGCCGGGCTGATTTATTAGACCCCAAGGGCTCCTCTCTGGTGTTTTGTGTCTAACTCCCTCTTTTCCCCCTCCTTCTCTTCTCCCTCCGACACATACTATACCTCCATCATGGAGAATAACCTGTGGAGAGAAATGGCTGCCGTCATTTTTCCTCTTTTAACTGGGCTTGAGCGGTGGTCTCTGTCACCGAGCCCCCGAGGTACGGACATCAAACAAAGGAACTAGCTTCAACACTTTATTGTCTTTTACCGCAGAGAGCTCCGATCTCTTTTCCCTCTGTTTCACCTCAAGTTTTGTCCAGTACTTTCTCTCACATTCCTCCCTGTCGTCTCCTCTCCCTCACCCTGTCAGTATCTCTTTTCTATATTTTATACGTTTTGACAAAGCTCATTGAGGGTGCCAACTTGTCAAAAAATAGCGAGGCTAGGGAGAAGAGAGGAACAGAAGTGAGACTTCAACAAGACTCAGACACATTTCTAACTGTGCAAATGTGAAATATGGACAGGTGTCCCAAATTAAAGTATGTCACAAGAAGTGGGAAAAAAACTGAAAACATTCATGGTCTTGATTTTAGTTGTGTAACCCAACTAGCCTTCTACAGGAAAAACTATGTCACCTTCGTGGATAATGATGACACTTATTAAAATTTGCTTTAAATTATAGTGGAATCACAATTTAGGAACTTAATAAGGGTTTTTGAACAGGGTTCTTTAATTGAAAAGTTTGTATATTGAAGCAAATTCCTCCATTGGAAGCAATGTAAAAATCGCCATTATTTTGTAAAACAAATTCCATTTTGAACACTATATACAGTACTGTATAGCAAACAAATAAAGGGGTGATAGATCGCCTTTCTATCCACGGACTATAGGCACACTTGACAACCTTGAGACCTCCGATTTCGGGAGGTGGGTGTTAGGAGGGCGTGGTTGGAGGCGTGGTTGGGGCGGGGTGGCGTGGTTAAGAGGGGTGGCGTATAATTCACCAACTCGAGTATTTCATAAATATTTCATATACATATAAATATATATATATATATGTATGAAATACTTGACTTTCAGTGAATTCTAACTACATATATTTATTTTATTATATATATAAATAAAATAACTAGTTGAATTTCCGGCGGCACCTATCAAATACACAGTAATAAAAACACAGTTGTTCTACTAATTGTACTTTGCTTGCTGGTTACTAAAAAACAACAACAACACTTACCTTTCACTATTTGAGTAACCTTTGTTCTGCCATTTGCGTATTGGTGAGCAATCTCCAAATCCGGGAACATCCTTCACGGATTTGATGTAGACATCCGCAAATGACAACGGGATGTTGCTTCCAGCTATCAGCATAGCCATCTTTGTCACAGCATAAGATACACCATCGGGTCTCCATTTTGCGAGGTGGGCCATAATACTGGGTTGTGAACGATGCTGCGCTGCGGACGCTTTGTGCTTCGCTGACTGACCGATCATGGCTGAGTATATCCGTTCGGCCGCCGTGTTCAATGGAGAAGTCTGTTCTACAAAATTTACAGAATGACTATAGGGCACACCAGCATTTAAGCACCGGTATTTAAGCTGCACTTACCGAAATGTCAAAGGATAAAATATGTTTACATATTAGCAGTACCGCACTAAAAGTCGCAGTGTATACCAGTACTAAATAGATTCTAAATGTAACTTATTATTTCTAACCGTTGCCTTGAACATGGCAGTAAAACGGATGATGAAACAAAAAATAAGTCATCGTCATATACCAATTACAAGCTTGCTCTTTAATCAGCTAAATAGACTCTAAGGTGACATTTTGGCAGTAGTGGACCGTGCGTTTCCCACCTTTGGCCTTCAGTGATGTCCGAATTTAATGATTACCTCTAAAAATACCACTGTACTTACCGGACTACAATACTCTTCATTCAATGACTGTGAATAATGTAAAAAATTATGTAAAAACACTTTACTTACCACTGTAATTACCGGACTACAATACTCTTGATTAAGTGATAAATGGCATTCAATGATTATGAGTATAAAGAAGTCATACTGTTCCATTACTTTTGTTCATACTACTGTCACTACTCAACTGCCAAAGAACTGTAGACACCTTAATATTTGTTGCTTCCTATACTGTGCATACTGTATATACTATTTGATGTTGCACTGGGACTGAATTTGACTACTGTACGTCTACTTGTACTGATACTTCAACCATAACTACTGTGACTTATTGTGCAACTTAATTGTCTTGTAATTAATGTATATTGGGGCCATTCAATTGTTTTGTATTTTTTTGTATTTAGTGTATTAGATTCTGCAACTCATGTTTGGATCTCACTGTACGCAATATCTGAAGAGCATGGAAAAAACATTTCACTGTGGTGTAGTCTGCATGTGAAAAATAAACTTGAACCTGAACCTGAAATACCATAATTAATGTCACCACATGACAATTGCTGGAGAAATGCTATAAAGAAACACATTTACGCACCCCTAAGCATTGAAACACCTCAACAGTGTACAAAACTGGTTATTTTTTGGCACATTTAAAAATCATCAAACCTGCATCAGGAATTAAAAAATATCATATGTGGTACTGTCAAAATTTAAATTGCAAAGAAATTTAATAAACTTGAAAAAATACAGGAATAAAATATTTGAACTCACAATTTGTAGCACTTATTCGACGCCGTATAAGCCAGTGGTACCCCTCGTAGTCGGTTGACTTGAGCGGAAATGGCCGGCATTTCCTGATTTCATCGCCCATATCGTCTCACAAGATGTAGGTTCTCTTTAAATATCCTTCTTGAAAATGGCTTTTTAAATATATATCTGCCATCTAATCAACGTTTTGTTCTTCTTCATTGTGGGTTAAAACTTCCCGCTTTCTGCTAAATTGCAACTTGTGATTGTATACTCACTTTGGAATGACAAGTGAGTACACAATCACAGTCTCATTAAAATCAGGCTACATAGAAAGGCTACTGTCAACAACGTGTGATCTGATTGGCTATCACAACTTTCTATCAACTGTATGTGTTCTCTAATTCATCTGCTAACGGTCCCAGTGAGTATCTAATCACAGGACGCATAAATTTCCCCTTCAACCTTAGGCCAGCTGGAAGGTCTTACTGACAACACCTCGTGATCTGATTGGCTAGCGCAATGAGCTATCAACTGTATGTGTCTGCATTGGTTATTCTGAAGGCCCCGGGCAGATTTGGTACAGCATGGTAACATAAGCTAGCTAAATTCTGATTGGCTACAATCTCTAACCTAAAAACAACAGCTCTGGAAAGAAGTAATATGAATTATTTTAGATATTTAGGCAAAGTAAATAAAAAGATTCATTTTTATCTTTAATTATGTTTATGAGTTCTGGTTATGTTAGGCCAGCAGAGAAGACCTTGCTGGCCCTGACCGCCCACCACTGCGTTTGGGTGAATTTACGAAACTGAATCAGTACAAAAAGAATGCCATTGTAAGTTAACGATACCAGCATAGACACTTGTAAACATGTTAGCATTATGGATAATGCTAACAAGGCTACCATAACACATACAAATTTGAGGGAAAACACTCCCACATACATCACACATGGGACGGTTTAGTAAGCATGAATTGGTTTAGTTGTATTGTAAAAGTTACAAACGTTGCTTGGAGTGACTAATGAAGACTTTTTCAAGCAAACATGCTATGTACGGTTATACTTGCGGTTTAATGGCAATGTGATCTATCAAGCCTGAAACTGTTTTGTTGACAGTTTTTGGTTGTTTTGTGTATGTTGTGTATATATATATTTAGGACGTTTGGAAGGTACATGCAAACTGGCACAGTTCGGCAGTCAGAAGGAGGTGATTACTGCAATATGACCCATGGTGAAGAGAGAGCATCTTCCCTGCTCGTGTCCACAATCAACTTACTTTTATCAGAAATGTGAATATTACATACATTATCTCTACGGCAATTTCATCTTTGAGCTGGTGAATGACTTGGGGGCTGATTTGGAGACAGCAGACATGGTTTTGCTGGTTGCTGGCATTTTTAAATGGCATTTGTCTGTTTGGTTGATTGAATGTATACATACTTGCCAACCTTGAAACCTCCGATTTCATGAGTTAGGGTGGGGCGGAGGCGTGGTTTGGGGGCGTGGTTGGGGCGGGGGGTGTGGTTAAGAGGAGAGTATATTTACAGCCAATTCACCAAATCGGGTATTTCATATATATATATATATATATATATATATATATATACATATATATATATATATATATATATATATATATATACATATGAAATACTTAACTTTCAGTGAATTCTAGCTATATATATTTAGTTGAATTTCAGACGGCACCTATCAAATAGACAGTAATAAAAACACAGTTGTTCTACTAACTGTGCTGTGTTTGCTGGTTACTAAAAAAAAAAAACACTTACCTTTCACTATTTGAGTAACGTCACTTCCGAGTTTCCAAAAGATGGCGCCAGTATGTGCTTTGCCCTGCCGTCTCTCTGTTCATTTTTGTGTTGTGTGCGTCTATTTTCCTCTCTGTCAGTTGGATCTTTGCCCCTTTCCCACTGATATGATCAACTTTGACGTTGGTTTTTCGACGTCCCAGTCAGCTTTTTCACCTGGCCGGATTCCTGCCTTCCTTTCCCACTTCGTGGCTCCTCTCCCCCGCCACCTGCGGGCTGTGTGTCGGGCCCCACCTAGATTAGCTGCGCCCTTGGACGTGCTTCCCCCACCAGGTTCGGTCTCGTGAACGCAAGATCTTTGACAAAAAAAAAGTTTATCCTGAAGGATTTCTTCAATTCCTGCGGACTTGACTTCCTCTGTGTGACGGAAACATGGCTGAGAGCCGGTGAGTCCGCCCCTCTTAATGAACTTCTGCCTCCGGAGTGTTCCTACTTTAATTCTCTGCAGTCGTCCGGTCGAAAAGGAGGAGGATTAGCAGTCGTTTTAAAAATGACTTTAAATGCTTCAAACTGTGCATGTTCGAGCTGGAGAGGGCGTGGCCTCCAGCACCAGCTGAATTTCGGGAGATTTTCGGTAGAAAATTTCTTATGGGAGGTTTTCGGGAGAGGTGCTGAATTTCGGGAAACTCCTGGAAAATCCGGAAGGGTTGGCAAGTATGAATCTATACATGTATACAATTTTAATATGATAAGTCACATATTTCACATACTTTTAAGGAGGAGGAAAAAGCAAAGCTTATTTAATACTACTCCCTTTCCACTTCTTAGCTACTACTAACACATTTTTTCTCTTCCTGTTCTCAATTTGTAACACAATCTTCATCAATGAATTCTAAATACAACAGTTTACTAATAAATAGTTGAGTCAGCTATAATGAATATATCGGGGATACGTATATTATTGACATTTCTTCATAACACTTCATGCAACGTGCATTTTCTTGCGATTGGATCGCAACACTGCAGTTATTGCTGGTCATGCGGCCTGGCAGTGTGCACTTTCCACGTGCTAAAAAATAGATTATTTTTTCCAGATTGCAGCAAAGGTGTCACAGATTAAAGTCTACAACATGTTCTATAACAGTGGTTCTCAAATGGGGGTACGTGTACCCCTGGGGGTACTTGAAGGTATGCCAAGAGTACGTGAGATTTTAAAAAATATTCTAAAAATAGCAACAATTCAACAATCCTTTATAAATATATTTATTGAATAATACTTCAACAAAATATTAATGTAAGTTCATAAACTGTGAAAAGAAATGCAACAATGCAATATTCAGTGTTGACAGCTGGATTTTTTGTGTGGACATGTTCCATAAATATTGACGTTAAAGATTTATTTTTTTGTGAAGAAATGTTTAGAATTAAGTTCATGAATCCAGATGGATCTCTATTACAATCCCCAAAGAGGGCACTTTAAGTTGATGATTACTTCTATGTGTAGAAATATTTATTTATAATTGAATCACTTGTTTGTTTTCAACAATTTTTTTGTTATTTTTATATCTTTATTTCCAAATAGTTCAAGAAAGACCACTACAAATGAGCAATATTTTGCACTGGTATACAGTTTAATAAATCAGAAACTGAAAACATAGTGCTGTATTTTACTTCTTTATCTCTTTTTTTCAACAAAAAATGCTTTGCTCTGATTAGGGGGTACTTGAATTAAAAACATGTTCACAGGGGGTACATTACTGAAAAAAGGTTGAGAACCACTGTTCTATAAGATGACAATTTACTATAAGATGGACCTTGACACTTTGAATCCTTAAATGATACCAAATGTGCAGGAAATGAGTGTCTCCATGGTGATCAGAGGTGGGTAGTAACGCGCTACATTTACTCCGTTACATTTACTCCGTTACATTTACTTGAGTAACTTTTGGGATAAATTGTACTTCTACGAGTAGTTTTTATGCAACGCACTTTTACTTTTACTTGAGTATATTTATAGAGAAGAAACGCTACTTTTACTCCGTTCCATTTATCTACATTAAGCTCGCTACTCGCTACTTTTTTTATCGATCTGTTAATGTTTGTTTTGGCTAATGACAGAGCTTCAAAGTAGAATTTACGCATGCCTGCGTTTCACCAATCACATGCAGTCACTGGTGACGTTGGACCAATCAAACAGAGCCAGGCGGTCACATGACCGTGATACGTAAAACCCGACTTAAACATGTTGACAAACTTATTCGGGTGTTACCATTTAGTGGTCAATTGTACGGAATATGTACTGTACTGTGCAATCTAATAATAAAACTTTCAATCAATCAATCAAAAGTGTAAAGGAAAAAAGACACTTTTTATTTCAACCGTACTTCCCGTCAAAAGCCTAAAGACTGATCGCACAGTTCCTGTCTTCACAATAAAAGCGCCGCTCTATCGCACCTGCGTTAACAAAATAGGAGTCTCCAAAAGCCAGTGCAAACAAGCTAGTAAGTTACGGATTTTGCCGCCAATGTATTTCTTGTAAAGTGTATAAAAACGAATATGGAAGCTGGACAGATAAGATGCCTAAAACCAACGACTTTCATGTGGTATTTGACAGAAAAGAGGAACTTTTTTTCTCCTCCATTTGAAAACGTGAACGTCTGATTCCAATCAATGCAAGTAATCAGAATCAGGTAATACACCAACTTATATTCTTGTCTTCATGAAAGATAGGAATCTATATGTTAAACGGCAAAATAAATAAATCTAAATGATGTATAAATGTATGTGTGTATATATATATATATATATATTTATTTATTTTGCCGTTTTTGTTCACATGTTGAAGGTGTTTTAATGAATATACATGCATGTTTAACATATATATATACATATACATATATATATATACATATATATATATATATATATATATATGATTTGTGTGTGTATGTATGATATGTGTGTGTATAAATTATAAGTGTGTATATGTATATATGAGGTAGATCACCTCGACTTGCTCATTTACTAAGTAATTGATAAACGTTGAAAAACTTATTGGGGTGTTACCATTTAGTGGTCAATTGTACGGAATATGTACTGTACTGTACAATCTACTAATACAAGTTTTAATCAACCAATCAATCAATCAAATCAATGAATGCCTACTGAGGCTATGGTGCTGTTAATTTATTGTGGCTCAATGTGCCATTTTTTTATTTTATTTTAATGTACTATTATTTAATATATATTATTGTTTTAGTTGCTTAAGAGATATTCCTGGCTCTGAATTTGCTCATTGCTATTTTTATGTTTTTGTGCATTATTTGTTGCCGTAATCAGGTTACTCATCAGTTACTCAGTACTTGAGTAGTTTTTTCACAACATACTTTTTACTTTTACTCAAGTAAATATTTGGGTGACTACTCCTTACTTTTACTTGAGTAATAAATCTCTAAAGTAAAGGTACTCTTACATGAGTACAATTGCTGGCTACTCTACCCACCTCTGATGGTGATAGACGGTAAACTCGCACAAGCATCATTCAAATGGGACGGTCTGCGCTACTTTTGCACTTGTTATCAATTTTACACACAGTTTTAGTAGATCACTGATAGCACTCACAATGTTATATTTGCATAGCAGTTTTTATTTGGGATTTTAGTACATCAAGCCCATAGTGTATAATCTGCCAACATTATATTGTAGACATACTGGCAGGTGCCTTACAAACCCGTTTATGAAGGACTGTGCAATCAGGGGATAGGCTGTGTTTACGCAGCCTCATCTCAGGTTTCTAACCTAATAAGTATTTGATCAGAAAATCCTACAATTTTAAATAAAAATGAATTGGAATCATCCAGAGAAAAAATGGAAATATGACAAGTCCAATAGTTACATCACTGTATTTTCTAATTTTACATTGTGAGTATCTTGACAGATGTAATATGACCAATGATTCCAGTTTAGATGGTAATCTGCCTAATTTATTTTGTTAAATTATTTATTTAATTTAATTTTTCTACTTTTTTGTTGGTTATTTTCCATTTTTTCCTTTCAAAGCATGACCATTAGGTTGGAAAATATAGTAAAAAAAAATTACCTGTGTTTTTTCTAGGCTATGATCGCTCAGGACACATTTGCATGATTTATTACCTCCGCAAATGCGAGAGGTATTGTTTTCACTCTTGTTTTTTTAGTCAGTGAGCAAACACTACAGCAACCTTTTTGGATAGAGGGTACATTACATACCGGTACATTATACTGAGGTGCAAATGTGAATAAGAATGTGGGTACACAAAGCTAATTTCCCTTGATGCCTATTGCTCTAAGTGGACACGTCGACCCGAGCTCCTGTAGATAATAAAAAAAAATAATCATAAAACTACAGAAATGCAATTTTATCCAGAGTAATGTGACTGTGTGCACTTTTCCCAAATGAATACACTGTCAGTTGTGTACATGAAACATTCTGAATTATCTGTTTAACTGCTTCTTAGCCAGGAATCATTTGTGTGGATTTGCAGAAATCATTCCACCTTACACACTGAAAGCCTATACAGTTCATTACAATTATGTCATGACTAAAACCTTAAACATTCTTATTATAACAGCGGTTATTCATCCTCTGCTCAAAAGACCTATCCTTGATCCTGACCTCGTGAACTACCGGCCGGTGTCCCACATTCCTTTTATCTCCAAAATCCTCCCAAAAAGTTGTTGCACAGCAGCTAAATGAACACTTAGCATCAAACAATCCTTGTGGACCCTTTCAGTCTGGTTTCAGGGCAAATCACTCTATGGAGACAGCCCTCATAAAAGTAACTAATGATACATATACATGCATCCTCCATGTTGCTGCTACTTGATCTCAGCGCTGCTTTCGATACAATCGATCATAACATTCTACAAGAACGTATCAAAACACGTATTGGTGTGTCAAAGTTTGCCTTTTTTAGTTTAATGCTTATTTTACTGGCAGGATGCAGTGCGTTTCCCATAAAAACATGAGTTATTATGGGATGTGCGGAGTTCCACAGGGTTTGGTTCTTGGCCCTGCACTCTTCAGCATCTGTATGTTGCCTCTCGGTGACACCATACGCAAATACAGTGTTAGCTTTAGGTGTTATGCTGATGACACCCAACTATATATGCCCCAACACGCCAGATTGTAGTCAACTGGAGGCGTATCGTAATGAAATTAAACAATGGATGTCCACTAACTTTTTGAAACTCAACGCTAAAAACATGTTGATTAGCAGTCCTGCTAGACACAGACACCTATTTAATAATACCACCTTAACATTTGACAGCAAAACAATTATACAAAGCGACTCAGTAAAGAATCTGTGGGTAATCTGTGTATTATATTCGCCATATGTCCTGGCCAGAAATCTGCGTTCTAAGAACTCCGGCTTATTAGTGATTTCCAGAACCCCCAAAAAGTCAGGGGGCTATAGAGCGTTTTCTATTCGGGCTCCAGTACTCTGGAATGCCCTACATCAGTTAGAGATGCTACCTAAGTAGATGCATTTAAGTCCCATTTGTATGCTCTAGCCTTTAAATAGACCCCTTTTTAGACAAGTTGATCTGCCGTCTCTCTTTTCTGATCAGCCCCACTCTCCTGCGCGGAGAGGTTGTCAGGTAACCACGTATCAGTTTCCACGTTGGACCGCTCTGCATCAGTTGGTGACGTCTCTGTAAGACAATCCCCTGCTGTTCTCACTGTGGACTGGACTCTCACGTTAATAACCATATACACTTGGCATTCATAGCACCGGTCACCGAGTTGGGTTGAGTTTTTTCTTGACCTGATGTGGGATCAGAGCCGAGGATGTCATTATGGTTTGTCCAGCCCTTTGAGGCATTTGTGGTTAAAGGCTATATAAATAAACTTTGATTGATTGATTAATTCATAGTAATTTGTACATAAGTAACACAACCTTAAAATGGTATCTTATGTGTACCAGGGGCCAGTGCAGTTGGGCCAGTTTGAACGTAGAATGATCAAATTATTGTCCTTGTCAAATGAAAATAATACAAAACAGTAATTGAGATTATAATATAGATAATATATACAAAAGTGTGAATACACATATTCATATATATATATATATATATATATATATATATATATATATATATATATATATATATATATATATATATATATATATAAATATATATATATCCCACTGTATGTATTTTTTTTTAGTTTTCCTTTTCTTTGGCCCACCAATGTTATTAATTTTCTCTGCTTACAGTAAAAAAACAGCATCTATCTCTATCTTGACAAAAAAACTATGACTTGTGTGTTGTCTGGGAACAGTTGATAAAGGTAATGTGTAGTAAAACTTTTCACGAACTCAACCCAAATTTGTGTTGGATGTCTTAGATGAAGAGAGCAGCTTTGATTTTGGTTTACAGAGTAAACAACTTAAAACTAAGGTTTTGGGTATTGTTTTTTTGAACAGACATTTGTCTGAATATGGTTAAGGACACGCACTATTGTGAGTTTCCTTGATGTTGTCTTCATCACTAAAGAAAAACTATAATCTGTGGGTGAGAATTCCTCTGCCATTTTCATGTATGTTTTTTTTTTTTTGAGTGGTCAGCTTGAAGCGACCCTCTGTCTCGGACTCCCTCGTCGTCATGTGACATTAGTGCGTGTCTGTTATGATTTTGCATGCTACTTTCGGTGACCTGCCTTATCTTGCTTTCGATTGACCAGTCTGTAATGTTTCGCTCTAACCTTCGCCAATTGTGACTCATCATACAAACACCAACTAATCGTCATTTATTTTCTCTTTATGTTTGGATGTTCTCATTCATCCAGGTCATTGGATTTTCTCCATATTTTTTTTTTGACCTAGATTCATGGTCTATTTTTTCTCTTTGGAGTTTGGAGCTTTGATGTAAGCTACCTCGCTACATGGGTCTCAAAGTAGCAAAGCTGCAGGAAAAGCTGCTTGGTAAAATGTAGCCAAGCTACTGGAAAATGTAGTTAAGCTACGTATCTTAGCTAAATGTAGCTTGTTACTGCCCATCACTGTGAATGACAAGGTCAGATTTTCAACATCCCCCAATAATATATGCATATTTAATTGTGGGACCACAGGGGCACTTAGCAAAATCTTGCAGTCCTAGAAATTAGTCAGATTCAGATTGGTTTTATTTGAACATATACAGTTTCGGGCTTCACGTTGGCAGAGGGGTTAGTGCGTCTGCCTCACAATACAAAGGTCCTGCAGTCCTGGGTTCAAATCCAGGCTCGGGATCTTTCTGTGTGGAGTTTGCATGTTCTCCCCGTGAATGCGTGGGCTCCCTCCGGGTACTCCGGCTTCCTCCCACCTCCAAAGACATGCACCTGGGGATAGGTTGATTGGCAACACTAAATTGGCCCTAGTGTGTGAATGTGAGTGTGAATGTTGTCTGTCTATCTGTGTTGGCCCTGCGATGAGGTGGTGACTTGTCCAGGGTGTACCCCGCCTTCCGCCCGACTAGCTGAGATAGGCGCCAGCGACCCCAAAAGGGAATAAGCGGTAGAAAATGGATGGATATACGGTTTCAAAATGATGCATCACATTTTAATTTTTTTTTACAACTTGTCCAAAAATTAGTAGGAAGAAGCAGTGTTTAATAAATCCCACCCATTTTCCACTTTATATCAATTCCTATTTCAAACATTTTACACGATACAATCTGTCTGTGTAGTGTTTTCTAACAAGGTAAGCCACTTTTGATGAGATAAATAATATCTACCTTTTTTCTTTTTTACTCAAGTTTTCTTCTTTGTACTTTGTAAACACTTGTAGTTTAAACAGTTTCATAAAGTAATTAACATTACTACATTGTGTCACTTTTTTGCTCTTACACACATGTGAGAGGGATGTGTACTATGGCTATGAGTTGTTGTTGTTTTTTTCCCTTGGCCTCAGTCTGGACCCCCTCTCCAGGGGCCCAGGCTTAGACCGATTTTTTATTTTATTTGATTTTATTTTAATCTTCTATTTTTTTCTCCCATTCCCCGCCACTTGTTTACCTGTATCTCACCTTTTTTGTAAGGGGCGCTGGAAGCCGGCAGACACGTCAGCGATCCTGTTCTGTCCCCCTGTAATGTTTGTCTGATCTTGAATGGGATTGTGCTGAAAATTTTAATTTTCCTGAAGGAACTCTCCTGAAGGAATAAATCAAATACTATCTAATCCATCTAATCTAATCCAATCGAATCGAATGATAGTGTTAAATGACATAAATAATTTCCATCCATCCCTCCATTTCCTACCGCTTGTCCCTTTTGGGGTAGCAGGGGGTGCTGGAGCCTATCTTAGCTGCATTCGGGCGGAAGGCGGCGTACACCCTGGACAAGTCGCCACCTCATCGCAGGGCCAACACAGATAGACAGACAACATTCACACTCACATTCACACACTAGGGCCAATTTAGTGTTGCCAATCAAACTATCCCCAGGTGTATGTTCTTGGCGGTGGGAGGAAGCCGGAGTAACATAAATCAATTATTAGGCAAAATCTTTTTTATTTTTTATTTTGCCAGTCCTTAAAAAATCTGAAAAGAACATAATCACTGTCACTCCCTATTCCACATTCCATGAAAACATACACACTAACCAGGGAGTGGTTACACTGTGCACTGTATATTTCCACATAAACATGCACCTTGTTGCGTTGAACCGGGGGCAAAGGTTAAAACGAATGGCTGGGCGCACCTGCCACCTCAGTCACCCATTTCCCAGCAGACACCCTGGCCTTTAAGATGTCTCTTGCAGCGTTATTTTCAGCCTCCTTGCGGGAGAGCTTCAGGAAGTAAATGACTTGACACAGCTGGCATCCTCTGGTCAGGATAGGGGGTTGGCTAATCAATATCCCAGAGGAAGATCAATGCGTTACGTGTGTGTGGCTGTGCATGTATCATCTCCAGGGTGAATGTGTGACATCTTGAGAAACCTCCTCATGATGGCATGAGTGCTGCAAACAATTGTGCCTACTGTGTGTTGTTGTGTACCATATTTTTCAGACTATAAGGCGCACTTAAAATCCTTTCATTTTCTCAAAACTTGACAGTGCGCCTTATAACCCGGTGCGCCTAATGTACGGAATAATTTTAGTTGTGCTTACCGACCTCGAAGCTCTTTTATTTGGTACATGGTGAAATGAGAAGTGTGACCAGTAGATGGCAGTTACACATGAGAGATACGTGTAGACTGCAATATGATGACAGTCACACATAAGAGATGCGTGTGGACTGCAATAAGACTCAAGTAAACAACATCAACATTTTATATGCTCCATTGAAAATATAGAACATTTCACTCAAAAGCTCTATAGTGTAATGTTCTATACACTATAGAGCTCAAAAATATAGAACATTACACTAAAAAGCGGGCTTCACGGTGAAAGAGGGGTTAGTGCGTCTGCCTCACAATACGAAGGTCCTGCAGTCCTGGGTTCAATCCCAGGCTTGGGATCTTTCTGTGTGGAGTTTACATGTCCTCCCCGTGAATGCGTGGGTTCCCTCCGGGTACTCCGGCTTCCTCCTACCTTCAAAGACATGCACCTGGGGATAGGTTGATTGGCAACACTAAATTGGCCCTAGTGCGTGAATGTGAGTGTGAATGTTGTCTGTCTATCTGTGTTGGCCCTGCGATAAGATGGCGACTTGTCCAGGGTGTACGCCGCCTTCCGCCCGATGGTAGCTGAGATAGGCGCCAGCGCCCCCTGCGACCCCAAAAGGGAATTAGCGGTACAAAAAGGATGGATGGATACACTCAAAAGCGCTCAAAAATCTATAGTATGACTTTGGTGAGCTATGAAGCCGCAACGCTTGATGGATTGTGCCGTACTTCAACATACAGTACGAGTATTATTATGGTGTGTGTATAAGGAACGATATATAATCTGGTGTTTTGTTTCGCATTAGTATGCAAAATAAATTTTTCTTACCTTCTGGTATCTGCTGATCTGTATTTGGGATCTGCATAAGTCCTGGAAATTTGCATCCGCCTTTGTAGTCTGTGAGGATGCCGAAGTCCATAAGTTTATTCTTTTTCTGTATCGTCTTGTTATGTGACATTCATCCTCCGCTGTTGCCATTTCTAATATAAAGTAGCGTGAAGTTCTTACTTATATCTGTCAGCAAACTCACCATGAACGCCCTAAAACATACCGGTGTAGTGAGTTACATTATTCACTCCAGGAACTTTAGTTATTAGAGCGTTCCGGTCGGACGTTTTTTTCACGAGACACATTTCCGGCGTTGTTATTGCACTAGTGAGCCACGGAAGAGGAGATGGTTCTCTGTTTATTAATTTAAGTAAAGTCTGAATGATATTAAAACAGTTAGCTCCAACTTTTGACACTTATTCCACTCCCGTCCTTGCACGCTACACCGTTACAACAAAGATGACAGGGACAAGACGCTGTCGAAGGTGAGCCACGGAAATAAGACCGACCAAAAAACGGCGCATCTTGAAGCAACTGTCAGAAAGCAACTTGAGGATGATCTGTAAAACATAATCCATGCAACACTTTGACCAAAGAACCACTCTTTCATGTTATGTAGACTAGTGTTTTTCAACCCTTTTTGAGGCAAGGCACATTTTTTTCATTAAGAAATCCGGAGGCACACCACCAGTAGAAAACATTAAAAAATGAAACTCCATTACATCGCCGTGCCTTATTTAAAGTTAGTTGGTGTTTTCCTGTGTGCAGTGCTTTAGTTCTTGTCTTGCGCTGTTATTTTGGCGTCCCTTCCTGTTTTGTTGGTGTTTTCCTGTAGCAGTTTCATGTCTTCCTCGGAGCGCTAATCCACACACCTGCTTTGTGTTAGCAAGCAAGGCTATTTACGTTGTTGCCATCCTTCTTTGTGTGGACATTGTTGATTGTCATGTCATGTACAGATGTATTTTGTGGACACCGTAAGTTTTTGCTGTCGTCCAGCATTTTGTTTCTGTTTACATTGGAGCCAGTTCAGTTTTACTTTTGTTTTGCATAGCCATTGCCTTATACTTTCCCTTTCCCTTTTGTTCTTTTTTTGGTTTAAGCGTTACATAAATTTTTACCTGCTCACTGCCTCTCGCTGTGCTCTGTATATTGGGATCACAACAAACCATCCTCGTGTCACCCGACACATTACGACTTTTACAAAGCAATTAACTACCTGCTGCCACCTACTGACATGGAGTATTACGTGGTTACCCTGCCGAGCTATAAACAGCACAGACCCTAAGCAACAGCACATTATATGCAGATTATAATTATTGATTTGCAAAAAAATTTTTGGGGACCAATTAGATGAAGTTGCATAATTTCCGACGGTACACCAGACCAGTGATTCTCAACCTTTTTTCAGTGATGTACCCCCTGTGAACATTTTTTTAATTCAAGTACCCCCTAATCAGAGCGAAGCCGTTTTGGTTGAAAAAAAGAGATAAATAAGTAAAATATAGCACTATGTCATCAGTTTCTGATTTATTAAATTGTATAACAATGCAAAATATTGCTCATTTGTAGTGGTCTTTCTTGAACTAGTTGGAAAAAAAACAAAAAACTAAAAACTTGTTGAAAAATAAACAAGTGATTCAATTATAAATACAGATTTCTACACATAGAAGTACTCATCAACTTAAAGTGCCCTCTTTGGGGATTGTAATAGAGATCCATCTGGATTCATGAGCTTCATTCTAAACATTTCTTCACAAAAAGAGAAATCTTTAACATCAATATTTATGGAACATGTCCACAAAAAATCCAGCTGTCAACACTGAATATTGCATTGTTGCATTTCTTTTCACAGTTTATGAACTTACATTCATATTTTGTTAAAGTATTATTCAATAAACATATTTATAAAGGATTTTTGAATTGTTGCTATTTTTAGAATGTTTTTAAAAAATCTCACGTACCCCTTGGCATACCTTCAAGTACCCCCAGGGGTACGCGTACTCCCATTTGAGAACCACTGCACCAGACAATATCTCAGGCACGCCGCGGCACAGTGGTTGGAAAACACTGAAGTAGACCACAAGGAAATGTTTTCATGTTGAAAAAAATCATAATACGACCCCTATAATGCATCCCATAATCCGGTGTGCCTTTTGTATGAAAATAGACCTGACTAACCCGCTCATCAGGTCTAGTCATGGTCCGGAAAATACTATATTTTTCTTTATGCTCAGTTGTTGTCAGTTAATGTGTAACTGCATGTGTGTACGCGTGCACACATTGAACGGTGTGTGTGCATTGTACCCAGGTGCAGTGCCTGGAGGGCGGCGGGCTGGGAGGGGGGTGTGTCTGAGAAGATGACAGGGTGCATTGGGAAGATCCTCACTGCCGAATCCCAGAAAAAGAAATAAGGTCAAATAAAAAAGAAAGGCAGACTGGAAAGCGCCCGAAGGTATTTTTATGCAAAGTGTGACCATCTACTGAATATCAAATGAGGACACGACAAGAAAGAAGTGCAATGTAGTCTGAGCGTGTGAGCTTGTGAACCGCACTCACAAACATGTGCAGACACAATGGATATTTCTCAACACTTTGGCCTTGAGGAAAGCGGGATAAATCATGACGACAAATATTTGCTGCACAGCCCAAAGTTTTCATGAATACGACATTAGTGCTGACACCATGTGATACGTATTTGCATGTGTGTGTGTCTGCTCTTAGTGTTTTTTAGCAGATTTTTCCATGGTTGATACGTTTTTTTTCTTCCCTTTCTCCAAGCTTGTCGTAAAACAAAGAAATGATCCTCTTAATTCTCAGCGGATTTACACTCAGCTGATGGGGGTTGAAAGGAAAGCGAGTGTGCTGTCATTGCTGGAATTCGTGGAAATAGTTGATGTGAAACAGAGAAGGAAACACGTCAAATGGAGAAAACACACAGAGACTGTTAAAGGGGAACATTATCACCAAACCTATGCAAGCGTCAATATATACCTTGATGTTGCAGAAAAAATACCATGTATTTTTTTAACCGATTTCCGAACTCTACATGGGTGAATTTTGGCGAATTAAACGCCTCTCTGTTTATCGATCTTTTAGCGATGACGTCAGAACGTGACGTCACCGAGGTAATACGCCCGCCATTTTCATTTTCACATTACAAACACCGGGTCTCAGCTCTGTTATTTTGACTATTTTTTGGAACCTTGGAGACATCATGCCTCGTCGGTGTGTTGTCGGGGGGTGTAACAACACTAACAGGGAAGGATTCAAGTTGCACCACTTGCAAGAAATCTGCCGCCAGACCCCCATTGAATGTACCAAAGTGTCTGCACATTTTACCGGCGATGCTCAGACAGACATGGCACAGAGATGTATGGATAACCTGCAGATGCATTTGCAACGATTAAGTCAACGAAATCACAAAGGTGAGTTGTGTTGATGTTGTTGACTTATGTGCTAATCAGAAATATTTGGTCGCGGCGTGACTGCCAGCTGATCGATGCTAACATGCCACGCTAATCGATGCTAACATGCTATTTCCGCTAGCTGTATGTACATTTGAAACTAGATACCCACATATAATGCGAAACAAATACTTATCAATCAATCAATCAATCAATCAATGTTTACTTATATAGCCCTAAATCACTAGTGTCTCAAAGGGCTGCACAAACCACCACGACATCCTCGGTAGGAAAACTCACACCCAGTGGGACATTGGTGACAATAATGACCCAGTGGGACGTCGGTGACAATGATGACTATGAGAACCTTAGAGAGGAGGAAAGCAATGGATGTCGAGCGGATCTAACATGATACTGTGAAAGTTCAATCCACAATGGATACAACACAGTCGCGAGAGTCCAGTCCAAAGAGGATCCAAGACACAGCAGCGAGAGTCCCGTTCACAGCGGAGCCAGCAGGAAACCATCCCAAGCGTAGGCGGACCAGCAGCGCAGAGATGTCCCCAGCCGATACACAGGCGAGCAGTACATGGCCACCGGATCGGACCGGACCCCCTCCACACGGGAGAGTGGGACATAGAAGAAAAAGAAAAGAAACGGCAGATCAACTGGTCTAAAAAGGGAGTCTATTTAAAGGCTAGAGTATACAAATGAGTTTTAAGGTGAGACTTAAATGCTTCTACTGAGGTGGCATCGCGAACTGTTACCGGGAGGGCATTCCAGAGTACTGGAGCCCGAACGGAAAATGCTCTATAGCCCGCAGACTTTTTTTGGGCTTTGGGAATCATTAATAAGCCGGAGTCCTTTGAACGCAGATTTCTTGCCGGGACATATGGTACAATACAATCGGCAAGATAAGATGGAGCTAGACCGTGTAGTATTTTATACGTAAGTAGTAAAACCTTAAAGTCACATCTTAAGTGCACAGGAAGCCAGTGCAGGTGAGCCAGTACAGGCGTAATGTGATCAAACTTTCTTGTTCTTGTCAAAAGTCTAGCAGCCGCATTTTGTACCAACTGTAATCTTTTAATGCTAGACATGGGGAGACCCGAAAATAATACGTTACAGTAGTCGAGGCGAGACGTAACAAACGCATGGATAATGATCTCAGCGTCTTTAGTGGACAGAATGGAGCGAATTTTAGCGATATTACGGAGATGAAAGAAGGCCGTTTTAGTAACGCTTTTAATGTGTGCCTCAAAGGAGAGAGTTGGGTCGAAGATAACACCCAGATTCTTTACCGTGTCGCCTTGTTTAATTGTTTGGTTGTCAAATGTTAGAGTTGTATTATTAAATAGAGTTCGGTGTCTAGCAGGACCGATAATCAGCATTTCCGTTTTTTTGGCGTTGAGTTGCAAAAAGTTAGCGGACATCCATTGTTTAATTTCATTAAGACACGCCTCCAGCTGACTACAATCCGGCGTGTTGGTCAGCTTTAGGGGCATGTAGAGTTGGGTGTCATCAGCATAACAGTGAAAGCTAATACCGTATTTGCGTATGATGTCACCTAGCGGCAGCATGTAGATGCTGAAGAGTGCAGGGCCAAGGACCGAACCCTGGGGAACTCCACACGTTACCTTAACGTAGTCCGAGGTCACATTGTTATGGGAGACACACTGCATCCTATCAGTAAGATAAGAGTTAAACCAAGACAGGGCTAAGTCTGACATACCAATTCGTGTTTTGATACGTTCTAATAAAATATTATGATCGACGGTATCGAAAGCAGCGCTAAGATCGAGGAGCAGCAACATAGATGACGCATCAGAATCCATCGTTAGCAATAGATCATTAGTAATTTTTGCGAGGGCTGTCTCCGTGGAGTGATTTGCCCTGAAACCGGATTGAAAGGTTTCACATAGATTGTTAGACGCTAAGTGTTCATTTAACTGCTCCGCAACAATTTTTTCAAGGATTTTTGAAATAAAGGGAAGGTGAGACACCGGTCGGTAATTTACCATGAGGTCAGGATCGAGGTTAGGTCTTTTAAGAAGAGGATGAATAACCGCTTTTTTGAATGCTAGGGGAACAGTGCCCGAGGAGAGTGATAAGTTTATAATATTTAGCACTGATGGACCTAATAATACAAAGAGCTCCTTGATCAGTTTCCCAGGAAGAGGGTCAAGTAAACATGTTGTCTGTTTTATTCCATTTACACGTTGTAACAATTCCTCTAATGTTATTTCCTCAAAACGAGAGAAACTATTTTGGAGGGCAGTATCCGCCGTATATACAATCGTGTCAGTGTTAATAGAACCCCGTTGTAGCTGGGACGCATTGTCTTTAATCTCCTTTCTAATGACTTCAATTTTCTTACTAAAGAATTGCATAAAGTCATCAGCTGAGTGGGTTGAGCTACTGGAAGGAGTCCCTTGTTGGGTTAGCGATGCTACCGTACTAAACAAAAATTTAGGATCGTTTTTATTACGGTGGATGAGATTTGAGTAATATTTAGCTTTAGCTAAGGTAAGCATGCGTTTATAAGTTATTAAACCATCACTCCATGCTTGATGGTGCACCTCAAGTTTAGTCGTGCGCCATTTGCGTTCCAGCTTTCTACATAATAATTTCTGAGCTCTAGTTTCTTCTGTAAACCACGGGGTGCGCTTTTTTGGAGCCTTTTTTAACTTTAGCGGTGCTATGTTATCAATGGTTTCGCGCAGGGCGTCGTTAAAGTTGTAAGTGAGGTTATCAATAGAGCCCACATACTTTGGGAATGGTGCCATTACCGAGGGTAGTAGGATTTAAGTTGCTCCAGTGTCACAAGATGCGAAAGTCCTGATCGTTTGGTCCGCACATTTTACCGGCGATGCTAATAAGGCAGCCATGCTATGGGCCACTTTATTAGGTACACCCATGCTATGTCCGAATAGCATCAATAGCTATTCGCTCAATAGCTTCAATTTCTTCTTCAATTTCGTTTTCGCTATCTGCCTTCATACTCCGACCGCTTAAGCCGCTGAAATCCGAGTCTGAATCCAAGCTAATGTCGCTATAACTTGCTGTGATAACCGCCATGTTGTTTGTATTGGCAGCCCTGTGTGACGTCACAGGGAAATGGACAGTCGCATCGCAAATAGCGAAAATCAAGAACTTTAAAGCTTTTTTTAGGGATATTCCGGGTGGTGTAAAATTTTGAAAACAACTTCGAAAAATAAAATAAGCCACTGGGAACTGATTTTTATTGTTTTAACCCTTTTGAAATTGTGATAATGTTCCCCTTTAAGACTGTATTATACTGCTTAGCTTACCCCAACTGTTCAAGTCCCATTTAGGGTTGTACAGCATACCGGTACTAATAATGTACCGCGGCACTAATGAATTTAAAACGTTACTGTACTGTCTCTTTTATTTTTTGTATTATTTCATTGTTATTATTTCTTTCATTTGTCAGTCCAACAAAATAATATACAATATTACCATAATAATACAATTCCAATTCCAAAAACCAAACCCGGCCCAGCAACATTCAGAATAGCAATCAAGAGGACACAAAAACATGACAGAAAACAATCCAGTAGTACTCAAACAAAAATGAATAATAGATTGATTGATTGAGAAGTTTATTGATATCTTAAAGAATGGAATCAGTGTAATGCTTTAAAAGGGCAAATGGATGGCGTAAAAAGCCAAAAGGCTTGTTTCCATCGTGGTCCATATATAATATCAACAGTATCAATCAATCAATGTTTATTTATATAGCCCTAAATCACAAGTGTCTCAAAGGGCTGCACAAGCCACAGCGACATCCTCGGTTCAGATCCCAAATCCTGGCAAGGAAAAACTCAACCCAGTGGGATGACAATGAGAAACGCAGATGTGGTGCAAAGGACCGGTGCAATGGACGTCGAGTGGGTCTAGCAAAATTGTCAAAACGTGGACTATGGTGTAGTTTGTTTTCCCGGAATGCAAAGGAATTGGACCGGACATGATGTGAAGGTCAAGACATGTTTAATCAACCACGATGAAAAAAGTGCAAACAAAAGGTGCACAAGGCGGGGATCAAACTTGGCTAATAAAACAAAAAATATAGCACAAAGGCAGAACTAAGGACATAAAAACGAAAGACACTAACTCTGGCATTTAACTAACAAAAACGTACTTGTGGCGACGTGAGCAGGACCGCATGAACAACGACATGAAATAGGTATGAAACAGAGTGTAGAGTACAGAGTATATTGAAGCCAGACCGACTGCCTGGCAACTACAAACTTAAATAATAGTGACATGATTATTGACAGGTGCGTGAGTCCAAACAAATCAGGTGCTTTAGTCAAAGTGAATCAGGTGAACCAATTGGTCGTCATGGTAACCAAACAAGGGAGTGTAAACTGGAACTAAAAAGAGTCTTAAACCAACAGAACATAACTAAACAAAACGTGATCACAAAGACATGACAATAATATTGTGAAAGTCCAGTCCATATTGTGTCCAACATAATAGTGAGAGTCCAGTCCATAGGGGGACCAGCAGGGGACCATCCCGAGCGGAGACAGGTCAGCAGTGAAGAGATGTCCCCAACCGATGCACAGGCGAGTGGCCCACCCCGGGTCCCGACTCTGGACAGCCAGCACTTGATCCATGGCCACCGAAGCTGTGGCTCCCCTTCCACCAGGGAGAGGGGGGCAGAGCAGAAAATAAGATAAATGGCAGATCAACTGGTCTAAAAGGGGGGTCTATTTAAAGGCTAGATTATACAAATGAGTTTTAAGATGGAACTTAAATGCTTCTACTGAGGTAGCATCACAAACTGTTACCGGGAGGGCATTCCAGAGTACTGGAGCCCGAATAGCAAACGCTCTATAGCCCGCAGACTTTTTTTTGGGCTCTGGGAATCACTAATATTCCATATTAATAAGAATTCCAACATAGCAGTGATTAGAAATCTCTCATTTTCCTGGAGGAATTCTCCTGAAGGAATCAATAAAATACTATGTATCGATATGTCTATCTATCTATCTATTTACATTATCATCACAGACATTTATAAAAAATAAAATAAAAACATTTAAAAAATGAACAATAGTGTCACAATGGCTTACACTTGCATCACATTTCATAAGTTTGACAACACATTGTGTCCAATATTTTCCACAAAGATAAAAGAAACCATGTTTTAGGTTTATTTAATAGTTAAAACAAATTCAAATAATGGATCCCAAATTCCGATATACGACTCATTATTATCCAAACTAAATGCAGTTTTTTGTACTGGTATCATCTCCATAGCTTGTGTATACCAGTCAGTATGAGTTAGACCAGTGGTTCTCAAATGGGGGTACGCGTACCCCTGGGGATACTTGAAGGTATGCTAAGGGGTACATGAGATTTTTTTTAAATATTCTAAAAATAGCAACATTTCAAAAATCCTTTATGAATACATTTATTGAATACTACTTCAACAAAATATGAATGTAAATTCATAAACTGTGAAAAAAAATACAACAATACAATATTCAGTGTTAACAGCTAGATTTTTTGTGGACATGTTCCATAAATATTGATGTTAAAGATTTCTTTTTTTGTGAATAAATGTTTAGACATAAGTTCATGAATCCAGATGGATCTCTATTACAATCCCCATATTTTATTTTTCAACAAGTTTTTAGTTATTTTTATATCCATCCATCCATCCATTTCTACCGTTTATTCCCTTTGGGGTCGCTGGTGCCTATCTCAGCTACAATCGGGCAGAAGGCGGGATACACCCTTCTTTTTTTCCAAATACTTAAAAAAAAAACACTACAAATGAACAATATTTTGCACTGTTATACAATTTATTGATTCAGAAACTGATGACATAGTGCTGTATTTTACTTCCTTATCTCTCTTCTTTTTTCACCAAAAATGCTTTGCTCTGAGTAGGGGGTACTTGAATTAAAAAAAATGTTTACAAAGGGTACATCACTGAAAAAAGGTTGAGAACCACTGAGTTAGACTATCAATATCCATCCATATTTTTAATCTTACCATTTTTGTTAGATTAGATTAGATTAGATAGTGAAGTGAATTAGTGATACTACTTTATGTATTCCTTTAGGAGAGCTCCTTCAGGAAAATTAAAAATTTTCAGCACAATCACATTCAAGATCAGACAAACATTACAGGGAGACAGAACAGGATCGCTGACGGGTCTGCCGGCTTCCAGCGCCCCTTACAAAAAAGGTGAGATACAGGTAAACAAGTGGGGGGAATGGGAGAAAAAAATAGAAGATTAAAATAAAATAAAATATAATAAATAAATAAATAAAAAAATCGGTCTAAGCCTGGGCTTTGGAGAGGGGGTCCAGACTGAGGCCAAGGGAAAAAAACAACAACAACTCATAGCCATAGTACACATCCCTCTTACATGTGTGTAAGAGGGAAACATCAAACATCAAAGAAGACAAAGGACATTAAAGACATTAAAGCAGTGGAGCGGATACAACCAGCCACTTCTACATACAACTATGAGTAGAAAGTAAAATAAACATATACACTGTGGTAGCCTCTGCGGTGTTCCATATTGAAATTATGAAATGATTGAAGTTATGATGCATATTGAAAGAAATGCATTTTTACTCTTTTTTTATGGACATGACGGAACGCTGTCCTCATGTTGTGATATTGCTGGTAAAAAGAGCAGAAGCGCATATTAGGCGACACACACACACGGAGTACTTACAAGCAGACACAGACTGAAGACAGAAAAGGAAGAATGGAAGCATTTCGGCTTAAAACTGAGGATGAACACTGAAGCACCGCTTTGGAAGAGATGCTTTAAAAACATGGCTAGCTATAGTGGCTAACGTTCATCCACAGTCTGCAGTGTTCCAGCAACTTCTACATGTCTAATCCTAGCTCCAATGGCAACAAATAAATTATGTTCCGTACAAGTATCATCCCTGCTGGGCAAGGAATAGCTAAACATGCTTCACTACACACCGTAGGAGGATGCAATAGTTAACCACGAGCAGTAAGCTTACTCTCCTAAATGTAAACAAGTGCCATGAATGGATCTACACATAAATCGACTGTAACGATACCAAGTACCAGAGCTGTATCTAGTCAATACTACAATGATTCCAACAGTATTTTACTTCAATTAAGGAAATACATGCCTGGGAAAAATATAACTTTAATTATGACCAATGTAAGACTCTGTAACTACAAAACCAAAAACCTGTGAAGTTGGCATGTTGTGTAAATCATAAATAAAAGCAGAATACAATGATTTGCAAATCCTCTTCAACCTATATTCAATTGAATAGACTGCAAAGACAAGATATTTAAGGTTCGAACTGAGAAAATGTTTTGTTTTGTTTTTTGCAAAAATTCATTAATTTAGAATTTACGGCGTAAACACATTGCAAAAACATTTTCCGCAGCGGAATTTTTACCACTGTGTTACATGGCCTTTCCTTTTAACAATACTCAGTAAACGTTTGGGAAATGAGGAGACCAAGTTTTGCAGCTTTTCAGGTGGAATTATTTCCCATACTTGCTTGATGTACGGTTTAAGTTGTTCAAGAGTCTGGAGTCTCTGTTGTCGTGTTTTAGGCTTCATATTGCGACACATATTTTCAATGGTAGACATGTCTGGACTACAAGCAGGCCAGTCTAGTACCCGCACTCTTTTACTATGAAGCCACTCTGTTGTAACATGTGGCTTGGCATTGTCTTGTCCATGATAAAGACGTTGCTTAGATGTATGTACGTGCCTTCACAGATGTGTAAGTTACCAATGCCTTGGGCACTAATACACCCCCATACCATCACAGATGCTGGCTTTTGAACTTTGTGCCTAGGACAGTTTGGATGGTTCTTTTCCTCTTTGGTTCGGTGGACACAACATCCACAGATTCCAAAAACAATTTGAAATGTGGACTTGTCAGACCACAGAACACTTTTCCACTTTGTATCAGTCCATTTTAGATGAGCTCAGAAACCAGCTAAGCCGGCGGTATTTCTGGGTGTTGTTGATAAATGGCTTCCGCGTTGCATAGTAGAGTTCTAACTTGCACTTAAAGCTGTAGTGACAAACTGTAGTTACTGACAGTGGTTTTCTGAAGTGTTCCTGAGCCCATGTGGTGATATCCTCTGCACCCTGATGTTGCTTTTTGAAGCAGTACCGCCTGAGGGATTGAAGGTCACGGGCATTCAATGTTGGTTTCAATGTTCAGATTCTCTGAACCTTTTGATGATATTACGGACCGTAGATGGTGAAATCCCTAAATTCCTTACAATAGCCAGTTGAGAAATGTTGTTCTTAATCTGTTTGACAATTTGGTCACGCAATTGTTCACAAAGTGGTGACACTCGCCCCATTCTTGTTTGTGAATGATTGAGCATTTCATAGAAGCTGCTTTTATACCCAATCATGGCACCCATCTGTTCCCAATTAAGTGTTTGATGAGCATTCCTCAACTTTTTCAGTATTTTTTGCCACTTTGTAGCAGCTTTTTGAAATATCTTGTCTTTGCAGTCTATTCAATTTAATATGGGTTGAAAAGGTTTTTTCCAAATCATTGTATTCTGTTTTTATTGACGATTTACACAACGTGCCAACTTCACTGGTTTTGGGTTTTTTACTTGGTATTGGATTGATAGCAGAATTTGAAGTATCACCCAAAGAATCCAAAAAAACAAAATTATAAGTGTTCATTACATTTTAATAGAAGTATAGATAGAAAATGTTTAAAACAGAAATTTAAGCAGACATTAACAGAAAATTTACAAATAGATTGATAATCTATTTTCTACTGCTTGTCCCTCGTAATTTTAACAAAATAATAGAATGATAAAATACACAATATTAGTAATTAATAATTACTACCCTTAGTTTGATTATTTACTACGAAAAGACAAGTTTTGTAATATATTCACTATTTTGGGGGGGGTCAAAATTCTTCTTTGATTGCAAAAAGAAACTTATGTTTAATGTATCGTAAGATGTTCTGTTGAAATAAGCAAATTATGACTTTTTTGTGATCTCCTTTATTTTGAAAAGAATCAAAGTATCGAGAGAGAAAAAACAGTCCCATTCTAACCCAAACTTGCATGACACATCCTTGGTGTTAATGTCTGCAGTCTTCATTTGAGCGGAAGAACATGATGAAATTAGACGTGAAAATGAACACTGATGATGCTGTTTAATCGTCAAACTAGCAACGTGCCACTTTCATCAACATGAACTGCTTTCATAAATACCAAACAGACATGTTTTATTTAGCAGATAATCAAGACATAAGGTTAAAATGTTATGACTGAGCCCCTGTGATTGCAGCTCATTCCTATCATCGGATCATTTTAACTTACCATATTTTTCGGAGTATAAGTCGCTCAGGAGTATAAGTCGCACCTGCCGAAAACGCATAATAAAGAAGGAAAAAAGCATATATAAGTTGCCTTGGAGTATAAGTCGCATTTTTGGGGGAAATTTATTTGATAAAACCCAACACCAAGAATAGTCATTTGAAAGGCAATTTAAAATAAATAAAGAATAGTGAACAACAGGCTGAATAAGTGTACGTTATATGGGGCATAAATAACCAACTGAGAAGGTGCCTGGTATGTTAACGTAACATATTATGGTAAGAGTCATTCAAATAACTATAACATATAGAACATGCTATACGTTTACCAAACAATCTCTCACTCCTTATCACTAAATCCCAGGAAATCTTATACGTTTTTTCTCTTACGTGAATGAGCTAAATAAAGTTATTTGATATTTTACGGTAATGTGTTAATAATTTCACACAAAAATCGCTCCTGAGTATAAGTCGCACCCCCTGCCAAACTATGAAAAAAACTGTGACCTAGAGTCGGAAAAATACGGTACATTAGTTCAAATTTTGCTAACATTGAGATGTCATTCAAACATGGCACCAAAATTGTATTATAAGACATTATAAAATGACGTACATAATTTTTGGGCTATCAGGCACACCTAAATATCAGTCAATCAATCAATGTTTATTTATTTAGCCCTAAATCACAAATGTCTCAAAGGACTGTACAAACCACTACGACTACGACATCCTCGGAAGAACCCACATAAAAGCAAGGAAAAACTCACACCCAGTGGGCAAGGAGAATTCACACCCAGTGGGACGCCAGTGACAATGATGACTATGAGAAACCTTGGAGAGGACCTCAAATGTGGGCAACCCCCCCCCCCTCTAGGGGACCGAAAGCAATGGATGTCGAGCGGGTCTAACATGATACTGTGAAAGTTCAATCCATAGTGGCTCCAACACAGCCGCAACAGTTCAGTTCAAAGCGGATCCAAGACAGGAGCGAGAGTCCCGTCCACAGGAAACCATCCCAAGCGGAGTCGGATCAGCATTGTAGAGATGTCCCCAACCGATACACAAGCGAACGGTCCATCCTGGGTCTCGACTCTGGACAGCCAGTACTTCATCCATGGCCATCGGACCGGACCCCCTCCACAAGGGAGGGGGGGACAGAGGAGAAAAAGAAAAGAAGCGGCAGATCAACTGGTCTAAAAAGGAGGTCTATTTAAAGGCTGGAGTATACAAATGAGTTTTAAGGTGAAATATAAGCTGCACCCACCTATTTTTAGAAACATTTTATTCACATGTATTAATTTTTTTTAATTGTATTTATTAATTTAATATGTCCTGTCCAGCCACTCAGGTAAATCATATTGTTTATGTCGATGTCCTTATCTGCTGTTCAGATTTACTACAAAGAAGAAGTGTGGGATATTTCTCTTGTTGTCTTATTTTTATTAAACTTTATCGAATGTTTGGATATATTATTATAAAACAGAAGTACATCAACAAATACAATGTATACAAATATATTACCAGAAATTATATAAAATAGAATACAAATAGTGAAGTAGATAGTAATAACACAGTAATGACAAATGAACGAGGGGGGCGGACACCAAAATGAACCATTCTATATTTCTTATAGAAATTTTTTTTGCAATACTGTATTGTCTTACATCTGGATCATTCCATTGCACCATCACAGGGCGCACATTTGCCCTGCAAAACTGTTGGTTCTGTTGTAGATCGCACTGGAGGAGTGTTTATTGCAAAGAATTGATGGCACATATGTAGGCGTGTGCTGCATGTTCAACGACATAGCAAAACACCACAGTGGTTGGAACATGACGCCATGGATGTGGAGGGAATTGAGTGTCTCCATGGTGACAGCTAGTAATACAAATAAAAAAAACTATTTTAAATAGGGCGGTCTGCACCACTTTTGCACCTGTTAAACTGTTACTTGTGATGTTTTGCTGTGTTTTAAAACATTGACAAAAATCTTTAACATGCACCAATTTTGACTTTTTGACAGTTTTGCAATGCAATCTACAACAAAACCAACTTTTATAGATAGATAGATAGATAGATGGATAGATGGATAGATAGATAGATAGATAGAGAGAGAGAGAGATAAATAGATAGATAGATAGATAGATAGATAGATAGATAGATAGATAGATAGATAGATAGATAGATAGATAGATAGATAGATAGATAGATAGATAGATAGATAGATAGATGCTTTCCTCCTCTCCAAGGTTCTCATAGTCATCATTGTCACCGACGTCCCACTGGGTTTGAGTTTTCCTTGTCCTTATGTGGGCCTACTGAGGATGTCGTAGTGGTTTGTGTTGTGGTTTGTGCAGCCCTTTGAGACACTAGTGATTTAGGGCTATATAAGTAAACATTGAATGATTGATTGATGGATTAAAAAAAATTTAAAAAAAATCTCCTGATGATTGAGGGAACCCCTCATGAAACAGTTCTGTAGAGATGAACTAGTCTTGTGATTTTTCCCACACATACATATTGCGCTCTACCACGGTATCAATCTAATCAAGACATATATATATATACATATATATATATGTACATGTATACATATGTATATATATATATATATATAGGTATGTATTTATATGTATGTATATATTTATATATAAATGTATATAGGTATGTATTTATATGTATGTGTGTGTATATATATATATATATATACATATACATATATATATATATATATATATATATATATATATATATATATATATATATATATATATATATATATATATATATATACATATATATATATATATATATATGTATATACTGTAACTATATGTATCTGGGATAAGCTACGGCACCCCCCCCCCGACCCCGAAAGGGACAAGTGGTAGAAAATGTATGTGTATATATATGTATATATGTATATTTATATATATATATATATATATATATATATATATATATATATATATATATATATATATATATGGAGTGCATTCAATTAAATGCACTACAAAGACAGGATATTTGATGTTCAAACTCATAAACTTTTAAATTTTTTGCAAATTATAATTAACTTGGAATTTCATGGCTGCAACATGTGCCAAAGTAGTTGGGAAAGGGCATGTTCATCACTGTGTTACATCACCTTTTCTTTTAACAACACTCAATAAACGTTTGGCAACTGAGGAAACTAATTGTTGAAGCTTTGAAAGTGGAATTCTTTCCCATTCTTTTTTATAAAGAGCTTTAGTCGTTCAACAGTTACGGTCTCCGCTGTCGTATTTTATGCTTCATAATGCGCAACATTTCGATGGGAGACAGGTCTGGACTGCAGGCAGGCCAGGAAAGTACCAGCACTCTTTTAGTACGAAACCACGCTGTTGTAACACGTGGCTTGGCATTGTCTTGCTGAAATAAGCAGTGGTGTCTATGATAAAGTTGCTTGGATGACAACATATGTTGCTCCAAAACCTGTGTGGACCATTCGGCATTAATGGTGCCTTCACAGATGTGTAAGTTACCCATGCCTTGGGCACTAATACACCCCCATACTATCACAGATGCTGGCTTTTGAACTTTGCGACTATAATAATCCGGATGGTTATTTTCGTCTTTGTTCCGGAGGACACCACGTCCACAGTTTCCTAATATAATTTGAAATGTGGACTCGTCAGACCACAGAACACTTTTCCACTTTGCATCGCTAGGGCCCAGCGAAGCTGGCGGCTTTTCTGGGTGTTGTTGTAAATGGGTTTGGCTTTGCATAGTAGAGTTTTAACTTGCACTTACAGATGTAGCGACCAAATGTAGTTACTGGTTTTATGAAGTGTTCCTGAGCCCATGTAGTGATATCCTTTCCACACTGATGTCGGTTTTTGATGCATTACCGTCTGAGGGATCAAGGGTCCGTAATATCATCGCTTACGTGCAGTGATTTCTCCAGATTCTCTGAACCTTTTCATGATTTTACGGACCGTAGATGGTGAAATCCCTGAATTCCTTGCAATAGCTCGTTGAGAGATGTTGTTCTAAAACTGTTCGACAATTTGTTTACAAAGTGGTGACCCTCGCCCCATCCTTGTTTATGAATTACCGAGCATTTCATGTAAGCTGCTTTTATACTCAATCCTGACACCCACCTGTTCCCAATTAGCCTGCACACCTGTGGGATGTTCCAAATAATTGTATGACGAGCATTGCTCAACTTTATCAGTATTTGTTGCCACCTTTCCCAACTTCTTTGTCACGGGTTACTGGAATCAAATCAAATTCACGTAGCCACGCTTTTGTAACACGTGCTGAATGTGACCTGGTATTGTCTTGCTGAAATAAGCAGGGGCGTCCATGAAATAGACGGTGCTTAAATGGCAGCATATCTTGTTCTAAAACCTGTTTGTACCTTTTAGCATTAATGGTGCCTTCACAGATGTGTAAGTTACCCATGCCTTGGGCACTAATGCACCCCCATACCATCACAGATGCTGGCTTTGGAACTTTGGGTCAATAGCCAGCTTCCCCTTTGGTCCGGATGACACAATGTCGAATATTTCCAAAAACAATTTTAAATGTGAACTCTTCAGACCACAGAACACTTTTCCACTTTGCATCAGTCCATCTTAGATGATATTGGGCCCAGAGAAGCCGGCGGCGTTTCTGAATGTTGTTGATAAATGGCTTTCGCTTTGCATAGTAGAGCTTTAACTTGCACTTACAGATGTAGCGACAAACTGTATTTAGTGACAGTGGTTTACTGAAGTGTTCCTGAGCCCATGTGGTGGTATCTTTTAGAGATCGATGTCGGTTTTTGATACAGTGCCGTCTGAGGGATCGAAGGTCACGGTCATTCAATGTTGGTTTCCGGCCATACCGCTTACGTGGAGTGATTTCTCCAGATTCTCTGAACTTTTTGATGATATTATGGACCGTAGATGTTGAAATCCCTGAATTTCTTGCGATTACACTTTGGGAAACGTTGTTCTTAAACCGTTTAAGAGACTGTGAGAGACTGAGCATTTTTTGGGAAGCTGTTTTTATACCCAATCATGGCACCCACCTGTTCCCAATTAGCCTGCACACCTGTGGGATGTTCCAAATAAGTGTTTGATGAGCATTCTTCACTTTATCAGTATTTATTGCCACTTTTCCAACTTCTTTGTCAAGTGTTGCTGGCATCAAATCCCAAAGTTAATGATTATTTACAAAAAAAAAAAACATGTTTATCAGTTTGAACATCAAATATGTTGTCTTCGTAGCATATTCAACTGAATATGAGTTGAAAAAGATTTGCAAATCACGCACGATTGTAGCTGGGATTGGCACCAGCGCCCCCCGCGACCCAGAGGGGAATAAGCGGTACAAAATTGAAGGATGGATGGATGTATTCCGTTTATATTTACATGTAACACAATGTAAACTCTTATGGAAACGGGGATTTGTATATACATACATACATATATACACATACATACTTATATATATATATATATATATATAGATATATATATATATATATATATATATATATATATATATATATATATCTATATATATATATATATATATATACATATATAAATATATATGTGTGTGGTGTGTGTGTGTGTGTGTGTGTGTGTGTGTGTGTGTGTGTGTGTGTGTGTGTGTGGGTGTGTGTGTGTGTGTGTGTGTGTGTGTCACAGCAGCTCACAGAAGATGTGTTTTGTTCCGAAGCAGACTGGCGGTTTGTTTACAAAGCAGAAGGACAGAGAAACAAGCTTCATTTCATAAATATATAATGGAGCCATATCCAAAATATTGCCTTTAACAAGAGTGTCCCAGGCAAAACAGTCATATAGTAAGCAGTATATTCACTCCTTCCATGGTGTTGGTTCCAGCTAGTTTAATAGTGCACAGTAGAGAAATAAAACAGGAGAAAAAGAAGTAGATAGTTTCTACATTATGGGCTGTATTATGGGTTTTAATAAGCTGTGGCAGCCAGCTTGTTCTGTGAATATTACAGTATTCTCCCCAACTCTCCATACAGCCTGGGTGTGTCCTTTTGGGGGTGTTTCAATGCGAATTGACATGCTGCTTAAAAATGGATGTGCTTGAATTATTCAGTCTGTTGTTGTAGTGTCAGTGATGATGTCTGGTTGTCACGGAAACATGGTCCCATGATCTCGAGCCCACAGCTGGGTGCCCTCTGGATAGAGAGGAAACAAATGAACTACCCTGATCATTTTGGCATGAAATGAGGTGTGCAATATGTACTGCCACACCATGTCAACACGTGCCAAAATGAGACGGTAAGCAGAGGGATATAAAAACAATATAAAATAAAATGCAATGAAGTCAGTGGGGTGCAGGCTACTATAAGATACAGTACTTGAAATGATGAATGCAATGGTCTCTCTGTGGCTGCTGGGGGCTCTTGTTCTAACACACTTGCACACACACATGATGACTCCCTGGTCGTGTAGTTCAGGCGTTATGGCTCACCAATGACAATACATGAAACAGTCATCCAGCAACCACTGAACTGCTCAGTATGATGAGAGGCTGCAAGGTGGCATGTCCCCCACTGGGCATAAAAGAAACAACCTTTATTGACGTGAGCTAAATCGCTTTTCGTAAGCGTGCGTGTGTGTTTGTGCGCGCATGTGCGTGTATACGCATGTTTTGTCTTGCCAAGCGGGGAGGCTGTTTGTTGGGACTTTGGTGGGTGTGAGAATTAGTCTGATTTCCTGCCTGTTTCATTTCCACATGCACACACACACAAACACACACGCACACACAAGAGCTGGGATGTCAAAGTCGTTTTCACTGAGGGCCATATTGCTCTTCTAGCTGCTCTCAGAGGGCCGCTTATAACAGTGAGTAATACATGAATATTAATCTACAAACCCCAAAACCAGTGAAGTTGGCACATTGTGTGAATCGTAAATAAAAACAGAATAAAATGATTTGCAAAATCCTTTTCAACCTATTTTCAATTGAATAGACTGCAAAGACAAGATACTTATCATTCGAACTGGAAAACTTTGTTATTTTTTGCAAATATTAGCTCATTTGGAATTTGATGCCTGCAATATGTTTTTTAAAAAAGCTGGCACAAGTGGCAAAAAAGACTGAGAAAGTTGATGAATGCTCATCAAACACTTGAATGATGGGCTAATTGGGAACAGGTGGGTGCCATGATTGGGTATAAAAGCAGCTTCCATGAAATGTTCAGTCATTCACAAAGAAGGATGGAGCGAAGGTCACCACTTTGTGAACTAATGCGTGAGCAAATTGTTGAACGGTTTTAAGAACAACATTTCTTAACAAGCTATTGCAAGGAATATAGGGATTTCACCATCTACAATCCGTAATATCATCAAAAAGTTCAGAAAATCCGGAGAGAAAAATCACTGCAAGTAAGCGATGATATTAAGGACCTTGATCCCTGAGGCGGTACTGCATCAAAAAGCAACATTAACGTGTTAAGGATATCACCACATGGGCTCAGCAACACTTCAGAAAACCACTGTCAGTCACTACAGTTGGTCGCTACATCTGTAAGTGTAAGTTAAACCCCTACTACGCAAAGCGAAAGCCATTTATCAACAACACCCAGAAACGCCGACGGCTTTGCTGGCCCCGAGCTCATTAAAGATGCAAAGTGGAAAAGTGTTCTGTGGTCTGACAAGACAACATTTCAAATGTTTTTTGGAAACTGTTGACTTCGTGTCCACAGACGCCGATCCCGTGGGTGCTTCGGGGCCCGAGCACCCACGTGGGATTAATGGCAAATTCTTTCTCACCGCTAAGCCAAAACCGCTTTGCTCAGAAAGGTAGCGTCAGATTTACCGCCCGTCCAAGCACCCACTGGCAGCAATGTAGATCGCTGTATGGTCGTGTCTTTCGGATTGTGCTGGGCGCAAAGTTCAAAAGCCATTATCTGTGATGGTATGAGGGTACATTAGTACCCAAGGCATGGGTAACTTACACATCTGTGAAGGCACCATTAATGCTGAAAAGTACATACAGGTTTTGCGACGTTTTTTTCATTGACGCCCCCTGCTGATTTCAGCAAGACAATGCCAAGCCACGTGTTATAACAGTGTGGCTTCATACTAAAAGAGTGCGGGTACTAGACTGGCCTGCCTGTAGTCCAGACCTGTCTACCGTTGAAAATGTGTGGCGCAATACGGAGCCTAAAATATGACAACGGAGACTCCGGACTGTTGAACAACTTAAGCTGTACATCAAGCAAGAATGGGAAAGAATTACGCCTGAAAAGCTTAAAAAATTGGTCTCTTCAGTGTTGTTAAAAGGAAAGGCCATGTAATACAGTCGTAAAAATGCCCATGTGCCAACTTTTTTGCAATGTTTTGCTGCCATTAAATTCTAATTTAATGATTACTTGCAAAAAAAAATGTATTTCTCAGTTTGAACATTAGATATCTTGTCTTTGCAGTCCGTTCAATTAAATATAAGTTGAGAAAGGATTTGCAAATCATTGTATTCTCTTTTTATTTGCGAATCACACAACGTGCCAACTGCACTGGTTTTGGGTTTTGTATTTTTTTACATAACTTGTAGACCTGCAGCTCAGTCACTATATTTTTATCTCATAATTTATCCTGATTTTCTTTTTACAGAAGGATACTGTAAATAGAGAAATGGCAAGTTTTTTTGCGAAGAAATTCAAACGGCCAGTTTTTACCGTAAATTCTATGGTTGTTGTTGTTTTTACCCTGTATTACTGTAAGTAGAAAAAAGTACCAATCTTTCTTTATTGGTAAAATTCTAACAAAAAAGCTGTTTTTTTTAAACCGTAAACTGTATTGTTATTTTTACAATACACAATGTCATGGATAACTTACTTTGAAATCATAAGTCAATCAGATATTTATTGTTGCCTTGCTTAAATGGTTGTGTTCTCATGGACTCCGAAGAACAAACATGAAGGGGGAGGTCGCAATCAATTTTAATTCAACAAGGCGAGGCAGAAATACAAAAATAACGAGCATAAATCAAAAATAGTCGCTAGGAGCGAACACCTTGAATAGACATTGTTGTGGCAAAAAAACAACTAAGAGTGGGAAAAAAACAAGAAAAACACAGAGTGAGCAACAAAGGCTAGGAGACAACAGAATATGAAGGGAAGTGATTAGAGGCAGAAACAGGTGAGGACGCTAATCAATAAGCAGAAGGCAGGTGCGGCTAATCAGCACCCCTCGCAACAAAAAGGAGAGCGTGCTGGAACATTGATGTGAAGAAGAGCATGTCTTGTCTGTGTGATGATGTACATGAGAGGTGTGGTTTTACTGTATAAATACTTATAAGACAATGAAAGGGCATTTTATGACTTTTCTTAATTTGATTACATGCTATAGTATAATTTTATTGTTATAGTTGTATTGCAGGTTTATGTATATTTATGATTTAGGTAACCAGGGACTGCAGATGGAAATTAGCTATTTAGCTACAATCTGGTGCAGAACATATGTCTTTGAGTTTAATGTCTCTGTGCATTGTTCAATCAAATAAAGAGTAGACTAACTAACTAATGACTTAAACTTCCTTTTATTGTCATTCAAATTTGAACTTTACAGTACAGATAGCAACAACATGTTGCATAAGCTCATTGCAGTGCAGGATAAAAGAGCAATTAGGTGCAGATATAAATACATAGATTACTGTACAGATAAAATATTGCACTTATGCATATGCATCCACATTTATGGATGTATGTTATATTGTCTTTATATCCCAGCGAGTTAATCCGTTTTATGATACGTTCAAGAGTCTTATGGTCTAAGGCAGGGGTCGGCAACCCAAAATGTTGAAAGAGCCATATTGGACCAAAAATACAAAAACAAATCTGTCTGGAGCCGCAAAACAAATTTAAAAGCTATATTACATACAGATAGTGTGTCATGAGATATAAATTGAATTATGAGGACTTAAAGGAAACTAAATTAGCTCAAATATAGCTACAAATGAGGCATAATGATGCAATATGTAAATAAAGCTAGCCTAAATAGCATGTTAGCATCGATTAGCTTGCAGTCATGCAGTGACCAAATATGTCTGATTAGCACTCCACACAAGTCAATAACATCAACAAAACTCACCTTTGTGCATTTACGCACAACGTTAAAATTTTGGTGGACAAAATGAAACAGAAAAAGAAGTGGCATAAAACACGTCCTAGAAAGTCGGAGAAAGTTGTACATGTAAACAAACCACGGCGCGTTCAAGGACCGCCAAAATTAGTAGGACAAAACGGCGCTCGCCAAATACTCGAATCAGTGAAGCATGTTTAATGTAAAAAGTGTGCTTTATAACAATCAGGGAGTTTTGTGTCATGTTTGTCCTCCTGCAGAAAGCATATTAAAACAAAACATTTTTTTTTTTCCTTAATTTTTTTTCCATTTTTCATACATTTTAGAAAAAGCTCTAGAGAGCCTCTAGGGCGGCGCTAAAGATTATGCGGCTCTAGAGCCACAGGTTGCCGACCCTGGTCTAAGGGAAGAAGCTGTTACAGATCCTGGAGGTTCTGCTATGGAGACTGCGGAACCTCTTTCTCGAGTCCATCAGTGAAAACAGTCCTGAGTGGGAGTGGGAGGAGTCTCTGTATATTTTCTGAGTCCTGGTCAGGCAGCGGCTTTTTGCGATTATAATTGTATAATTGTATAACTATATTTATAAAGGAGTCAAACAAAGGAAGGAGTGCTGAGGAAAACACTAAACTGCGATAAATAACAAAAACACAAAACAAGACATGGGGTCATGACATTTCTTGTTGTTTTAAGAAAAACGTTTGTAATGTATGATAATATAAAAATTGTTACCTTATTAGGTAACACACAACTAATAGTCAATTATTATTATAGATTCTAACTACTTTCCAACTTACAAATGTAACTAATATTACATTATTAACATTAGCAACATTATTATTACAGATTCATACGTAAGTCAATCAGATTTTAGAAATGTTTGTTTATTGTAAGAAAACATGGTTTGTAATGTTTGATAATACAATATTAGTTACTGTACATTGAAAAGAATGTGTGCAATTACGTGCAGTACATGTGTTTTTTTTCCGGCAAAACAGAACGAATGCAATTGGTAAGAAAAGAAAAGTACTTTATTGACGTATATTATTTCCCAGCTTTCGCGGGCCACATTAAATGGCGTGGCGGCCCCGATATGGCCCCCTGGCCTAGAGTGTGACACCTGTGCGCTAAAGATAATTCGCGATGTAGTTTCAGTGACTGCCACTTGAGTAACGAAAGAGCAGAGAGAAAAGTGTGTGTGTCAAGTGCGTGTATAGAAGACCTCTGACACATTGTGAGAAGCCTTTAATCCTGTGAAGCCTGAGCCACTAAATAATTGACATACAATTCCAATTATTGTAAACTGAGGTTCTTATTGGTCCTTCAGAGCAAATCTTTTTTTGTTTTACAAATATCAATGTTGCGATCCGCTGCTCGTATCTAGACATATTAGTTATTTTTCCTTTCTGGTATCACTCTTCGTCAAGTGACTGTTTATTTCCTGTTTAGCCTGTCACCATGGTAACTCATCAGTCCACCTGCCAATCCCGGTCCACACACACCTGTTTTGTCTAATCACCCTCCTATTTAAGACAGCCTCTTTGTTCATTTTTTCCTGGGTTCATAAATTGCTCTCATGCAACAAGTGACGACTGCTACTTTTTCTACGTTTATTCTCGCTAGCTCTCACGCTATGCCACTTGATTATTCCAGTTTTCATACTGATGATTTGTTTTCTCGTTTGTGCTTTCATGCCAAGTTTAGTTTTCTGTTTGTATTTCCTAGTTTTCATACGAGCGTTTTTGGTTTGCCTTTTTATTAGCTCCAGCATTTCTGTTCAGAGCTCTCTTTTTTTGTTTAAATATTTTAAGATCCTACCTTTTGTTGTGTTCACGTCAACGCATCCTCGAGGGAATCGAACCCGGCATCACAATGCCCACCAGTCCTCACAGTACTGTGAGGACTGGTGGGCATTGTGATGCCGGGTTCGATTCCCTCGAGGATGCGTTGACGTGAACACAACAAAAGGTAGGATCTTAAAATATTTAAACAAAAAGAGAGCTCTGAACAGAAATGCTGGAGCTAATAAAAAGGCAAACCAAAAACGCTCGTATGAAAACTAGGAAATACAAACAGAAAACTAAACTTGGCATGAAAGCACAAACGAGAAAACAAATCATCAGTATGAAAACTGGAATAATCAAGTGGCATAGCGTGAGAGCTAGCGAGAATAAACGTAGAAAAAGTAGCAGTCGTCACTTGTTGCATGAGAGCAATTTATGAACCCAGGAAAAAATGAACAAAGAGGCTGTCTTAAATAGGAGGGTGATTAGACAAAACAGGTGTGTGTGGACCGGGATTGACAGCTGGAAAGAGAAAGCCTTTGATATAGGCACGTGGAAAAAGCTCCGAGCACGGGAGGCGGAGATTCGTCATTACGGTGATGTGCCTTCCGAGTCCGCTCGCGCTGCCCGCTGCAGTGACGCTTTCACTCCACGACTCTCTTTCAGCGAACACAGCAAGCTTCAACCCATCCAGGATACTCCTCACAAGCCTGGTAATCCCTTTAGTTTCATGTCCAAACTTTTTTTCGACCGCCATGTCTCTGTCACAGACGGCAGCGGTGACGTCATGTCGGCAACGCCTTCCGGTGACGTCACCGAACATTTTTTTGGGGAATATAATTCGCAGCCTTTTTCTAAAGATATTGACTTTAATTTTCTGGACAATATTGATAAAGATTTACATAAGGACGTTTTTTCCAGAGGCAAGTTTAGTTCTCCATTTTCACCTACTTTTTCATCTCAGTCACTATGTCCTCAAGCCCAGCCCAAATCTTTGGGTTTTTCTCCTTTTTCTAAGGGTAATTCTAGTGGGGAGGAATCTGCCCTCCTCCTAACCTCCCGCCGCCCACCCTTAAAGACCTCTTCACACGTTAAGGAATGCGTTTGGCATCCGCTATTTAAAGGGGAGGCTCAGGTTGGCAACTGTGCTACAGAGGTAGCACAGTTGCAACCTGCTAAGCCACAAACTTCAACGCGTCATCCTCCACCTTTGTTCCATCCATGTCTTAGTCGCTGTCCTAGTCCATGTAGTTCTGTCCCTAGCCTGGTTCTCGCACCAGAGATGGACTCTAAACTGGTTCTCACACCGGTTTCAGACTTTCACCTGGTTCTCACACCAGCACCTGCTCCTAGGCTGGAGCCCACTCCAGCACCAGCTCTATTACTGGAGTCCGCTCCAGCACCAGCTCCAAAGCTGGATCCCATTCCAACACCTGCGTCGGCAACGGGGCTGGAGCCCACACCATCAGCCACGACGGCGATGACTAAGCCTGCCTTCACGACGCCGCCTTCTTCGGCTGCAGCACCCACACCTGCGAATGCAGTGACAACGACTGTGCCTCCAGCCTCCACGTTGGCGACGACTACGCCTGCCTCCACGATGGCGACCACTACGTCTGTTCCCAAGACGATTATGCCTACTTCTACGCCTGTTCCCATGACGACTGCGGCTTCCACGCCTCTAACGATGACGACTGCGGCTTCCACGCCTCCAACGATGACGGCTCCGGTTTTCACGCCGCCGAGGACGCTTTCTTCGCCTGCTGCACTCGGGCCTTCTTCGGCTGCAGCACCCGCACCCTTGTCTGCTACGTCCAAGCCTGCTATGACTATGGTGCTGAAGCGTCATCCTGCTAGGCGGCCACTGATGTGGATTTTTCGAGGTCGCCCGCCAAGACTTTTTCGGCAGCGGCGTTCGACCCGACGCCGCCACATGACTTGTCCTCGGTGGATTCGGGGACACGCGACTTGGCGACCCTCCACCGTGGCCGCCCTCCGCCCTCCCTTCGTTTGTGGACTTTTTGTGTTTGGGGAGGGGGTTCAAGTTTTTTGTTTTTCTCTTCTTTTTGAGACATCTGGTATCTGTCTTTTGTTGGGGGGAATACTGTTGCGATCCGCTGCTCGTATCTAGACATATTAGTTATTTTTCCTTTCTGGTATCACTCTTCGTCAAGTGACTGTTTATTTCCTGTTTAGCCTGTCACCATGGTAACTCATCAGTCCACCTGCCAATCCCGGTCCACACACACCTGTTTTGTCTAATCACCCTCCTATTTAAGACAGCCTCTTTGTTCATTTTTTCCTGGGTTCATAAATTGCTCTCATGCAACAAGTGACGACTGCTACTTTTTCTACGTTTATTCTCGCTAGCTCTCACGCTATGCCACTTGATTATTCCAGTTTTCATACTGATGATTTGTTTTCTCGTTTGTGCTTTCATGCCAAGTTTAGTTTTCTGTTTGTATTTCCTAGTTTTCATACGAGCGTTTTTGGTTTGCCTTTTTATTAGCTCCAGCATTTCTGTTCAGAGCTCTCTTTTTGTTTAAATATTTTAAGATCCTACCTTTTGTTGTGTTCACGTCAACGCATCCTCGAGGGAATCGAACCCGGCATCACAATGCCCACCAGTCCTCACAATCAATTTCCATGTAAAATTTTTATTTGTATCATATTTCACATAGTCATTCACCTAATATTATTTTTTATGTTATTTCCATAACAAACCAAAACAATACACAGAAATATCTAAAACAAAGTATATTTGTGGCCATCTTCTTCTCCAGCTGCTTTAGATCACTTGAATTCACATCCATAATCATTATAAAGCATATTCAATGTAGTAATCATTTACCATCTAAAAAAAACCATACAAATCAACACAATTTTATATATATATATTTTATTAATTTTAAATGCACTACAATGCCAATTGACTAATTTAGAATTGCATTTACTGAAATACCTGCTGTTTCAAATTTGACACAAATGTTTTCAATACAATTTTACTATACAATACATTCTAAAGTATTAAGTAATTTCATACTGTTCATATGAGTGTCAGGGAGAAAAAATAAATGTTTCTTACTTTAATCCTTTTTCCAAAGTTTGTCTTCAAAAATCAGTTTTCTCTTGTTTCGTCAATTTTGCAAGATCACATGACAACCCTCTTATAAGTCAATTACAGCCTTTGTGTGGATTTTACGTTTAAAGGGGAACATTATCACAATTTCAAAAGGGTTAAAAACAATAAAAATCAGTTCCCAGTGGCTTGTTGTATTTTTTGAAGTTTTTTTCCAAATTTTACCGGTCCCGGAATATCCCTGAATAAAGCTTTAAAGTGCCTTATTTTCGGAATCTTCGAAACCACTATCCATTTCCCTGTGACGTCATACAGGGCTGCCAATACAAACAACATGGCGGATACCACAGCAAGATATAGCGACATTAGCTCGGATTCAGATTCGGATTTCAGCGGCTTAAGCGATTCAACAGATTACGCATGTATTGAAACAGATGGTCGGAGTATGGAGGCAGAAAGCGAAAACGAAATTGAAGAAGAAATTGAAGCTATTGAGCGAATAGCTATTTACGCTATTCGGCCATAGCATGGGTGTACCTAATGAAGTGGCCCGTAGCATGGCTGCCTTATTAGCATTGCCGGTAAAATGTGCGGACCAAACGATCAGGACTTTCGCATCTTGTGACACTGGAGCAACTTAAATCCGTCGATTGGTAAGTGTTTGTTTTGCATTAAATGTGGGTATCTAGTTTCAAATGTACATACAGCTAGCGTAAATAGCATGTTAGCATCGATTAGCGTGGCATGTTAGCATCGATTAGCTGGCAGTCACGCCGCGACCAAATATTTCTGATTAGCACATAAGTCAACAACATCAACAAAACTCACCTTTGTGATTTTGTTGACTTAATCGTTGCAAATGCATCTGCAGGTTATCCATACATCTCTGTGCCATGTCTGTCTTAGCATCACCGGTAAAATTGCAGAGACTCTGGCAAATTCAATGGGGGTCTGGCGGAACACTTCTTGCCAGTGGTGCAACTTGAATCCCTCTCTGTTAGTGTTGTTACACCCTCCGACAACACACCGACGAGGCATGATGGCTCCAAGGTTCCAAAAAATAGTCGAAACAACGGAAAATAACAGAGCCGGTGTTTGTATTGTGAAAATGAATATGGCGGGTGTGTTACCTCAGTGACGTCACGTTCTGACGTCATCGCTAAAAGGCCGATAAACAGAAAGGCGTTTAATTTGCCAAAATTCACCCATTTAGAGTTCGGAAATCGGTTAAAAAAATACATGGTCTTTTTAATGCAATATCAAGGTATATAGTGACGCTTGCATAGGTTTGGTGATAATATTCCCCTTCATCAGAAATCAGTTTTCTCTTGTTTCGTCAATTTTGCAAGATCACATGACAACCCTCTAATAAGTCAATTACAGCCTTTGTGTGGATTTTTCATTTAATGCATGCATCTGATCTGATACGTCAAAATTTGTTTAGGAAAAAAAAAAATAGACTGATAATGTTGAGCGCTCAAAAACTAATGTATCATATATGACACAATTGGCATAATACGGTTAAACAGACTCAATAGCCATATAAGTGAATTAAAAGTGATGACCGGCCTGAATGTCAATTTGGAAAATGTCCTCACTCAGAAGGTTGTTTAAAACAAATAAACATATAAAAAAAAACTATGAATGTACACACACACACACACACACACATACATGCACACACAAACACGCACACACACACACACACACACACGCACACACACACACACACACACCATACTCCCGAAATTCAGTGCCACTCCCGAAAATCTCCCGGGGCAACAATTCTCCCGAATTTCTCTCGATTTCCACCCGGACAACAATATTGGGGGCGTGCCTTTAGCGTCCTCTCTCACCTGAAAAAGAGACTATTATATACTGTATGTCTCTGTTATCCGTACGTTTATAACCCATAAAGTAGGCAGGCACGGACGGAGCCATTTCTCAGCGTGTGTTTATTCCAGCCGGCACGTTAATACACTGACACACAACATCCGGATTCCCATCATGCATTGCTTCAAAACTACGGCAAGTAGTAATGTCCAAAAACATAACAGAGAAAAAGCAGAAGAACAAAGAAGAGACATGGCGTCGAAGAGTAAGAAGAAGAAGCACGCTTGCAAGTTCCAAAATGATTGGAAACAAGAATTTCAGTTTATTCAGGAGAGTTCGAAGGGGAAGGGGTATGCCGCCTGCTAATTTTGTAGATCAGACTTTTCCATTGAACAGGGTGGCCGAACGGATATACTCATTCATTAACGGATTATTTATATACTGTATATATATATATATATATATATATATATATATATATATATATATATATATATATATATATATATATATATATATATATATATCTCGAATTCAAAGGTCTCAAGGTTGGCAAGTATGATGCACACACATGTACAGGACTCTCATTGAGATTGCAGTGTTTCACATAATTTCATCATCTGTTTGAATATTTACCTTTGCAAAATGCAAAGATGTCTCATGTGGTTTCTTTCTAACAAAACAGATTCAGAATTGGGTCCATGTGTAGCTATGCAATGTTCGTTCTGGTCTTTCTGGATCTGAGGAATCATTTATGGTAGGAAGAGGCGGTCACTTTCGAAGACTGGTAAACACATGCCGGAACATTATCACAATTTCAGAAGGGTTAAAACCAATAAAAAATCAGTTCCCAGTGGCTTATTTTATTTTTCGAAGTTTTTTCAAAATTTTACCCATCATGGAATATCCCGAAAAAAAGGCTTTAAAGTGCCTGATTTTCGCTACCTGTAAATCCACCCGTCCAATTTCCTGTGACGTCACATAGTGATGCCAATACAAACATACATGGCGGATAGAACAGCAAGATATAGCGACATTAGCTCGGATTCAGACTCGGATTTCAGCGGCTCAAGCGAGTCAACAGATTACGCATGTATTGAAATGGATGGTTCAAGTGTGGAGGCAGATAGTGAAAACAAAATTGAAGAAGAAACTGAAGCTATTGAGCGAATAGCTATTGAAGCTATTCGGCGATCGCCTTCTAACCAACGATTGCATCTTTTGACTACTGGATCAACTTAAATCCGTCGATTGGTAAGTGTTTGTATGGCATTAAATGTGGGTGGAGGGAAAGGCTGGATGCAAATATAGTTACAAATGTACATACAGCTAGCCTAAATAGTATGTTAGCATCGATTAGCTGGCAGTCATGCCATGACCAAATATGTCTGATTAGCACATAAGTCAATAACATCAACAAAACTCACCTTTGTGATTTCGTTGACTTTATAATTGGAAATGCATCTGCTTTGAGTGTCACAGGATATCCACACATCTCTGTCGTAGCATCGCTATCGTCGGTAAAATGTGCAGAACAAACAAGGGACATTCGCATCTTTTGACACTGGTGCAACTTGAATCCGTCGATTGGTATGTGTTTGTTTGGCATTAAATGTGGGTGGAGGGAAAGGCTTGATGCAAATATAGCTACAAATAAGGCATAACGATGCAATATGTACATACAGCTAGCCTAAATAGCATGTTAGCATCAATTAATAATAATAATAATAATATATTTTATTCGTAAAAAGCACATTACGTTGAGCAAACAACCTCAAAGTGCCACAGTTTAAAAAAATAGTAATAATAAAAATAAATAAAATATAAAACTAGAAACAGCCCAATAGCTAGAACCAGCATGCATGTCTATGAAAAGGCTTTTTTTAAAAGATGGGTTTTTAAGCCTTTTTTTAAAGCATCCACAGTCTGAGGTGCCCTCAGGTGGTCAGGGAGAGACTGGGAGCAGCGGAGCAGAAAGCCCGGTCTCCCACTGTCCATGGAGGTTGGAGGAGGTTAGCCTGTATGGAGCGGAGGTGTCGTGTGGAGGATTTGGGGGTGAGCAGTTCCTTGAGGTAGAGGGAGGCATTTCCATGGAGGCACTGGTGAGTTAGTAGGGAGATTTTGAATTCAATCCTGAATGGAACAAGAAGCAAGTGAAGGGATTTGAGAGTTGGTGTAATGTGGTCATGTTTCCGCACTCTCATCTGGATCTTCGCAGCACTTTTTTGTATGTACTGCAGCTTCTGGATGTTCTTGCTGGGGATCCTCACAAGAAGTGCGTTGCAGTAGTCGAGCCTGGAGGAGACAGAGGCGTGGATGAGCCTCTCGGCATCAGAGAGAGTGAGCGAGGGGTGGAGTTTCGCAATGATGCCGTGCTAATCGATGCACACTCCACGTAAGTCAACTTGAATCCGTCCCTGTTCGTGTTGTTACACCCTCCGACAACACACTGACGAGGCATGATGTCGCCAAGGTACGGAAAACAGTCGAAAAAACGGAAAATAACAGAGCTGATTTGACTTGTGTGTGTAATGTTTTTGAGAAAATGGCAGATTGCTTCCCGTTGTAAGGTCACGGGTGCAAGGTCATCACTCCGACAGCGAACAATTGAAAGGCCTTTAAATCGCCAAATTCACCCTTTTAGAGTTCGGAAATTGGTTAAAAAAACATATGGTCATTTTCCTGCAACATCAAGGTATATATTGACGATTACATAGGTCTGGTGATAATGTTCCCCTTCAAGTGCTAAATATATATAGATATATTGAGAGGACGTGCACCCTGACAGGCATAACTTTATCGCCACCCAGGATATGTTCATTAGGGGTGGGCAATATCGCAAATTTGGGTATTGATACCGATCGATCCGATACCGGCCAGTATCGCCGATACCGATACAGGAAGTGTCATCATCTGATGGGAGGGGGGGTGTGGTGGGGTTGGGGGGGAGGGTACTTCGGGGTATCGATACTTTTGAAAAACAAATTTGTACTTTTGCCTTTATTAATTGATTATGATAATAATACAAGACAGGAGAACGATTTAAGTCAAAAAATGAAATATTTATTACAAAAGTAATATCAATAGCAATAAAGTAATGCAAATAAGGTGCAAACAACTACTGAATCTGGCTTGTCGCCTCAGAACACACAAACACTTAAGGTAAATAACAAAACTCTAGTTATTGAACAAAGTTGTAAACATGAACACAAAACAAAAGAACTGAGAAATTCAAATAAAACAGTAATAATATCAATGACAATAAAGTAAGTAGTGCAAATAAGGTGAAAACAAATACTGACCTTGGCTAGTCGCCTCACAACACACAAGAACTTAAGTAAAAAAGAAAACACTAGTTATTAAACAGTTGTAAAAATGAACACGAAACAAAAGAACTGAGAAATTATTTTCGTTATTTTAGTGCAATAAAATACTTTACAGTTTACAACCAAGACATTAAGTCGCACTGGAAACGCACGCGTGTGTGTGTGCGTGTCCGAGTGAACCTCGGAGCGAATTATACTGATGTGTGTGCGTGAAAGCACCAAGTGTCATGTTGATTGTCCATCCATCCATTTTCTACCGCTTATTCCCTTTTGGGGTCGCGGGGGGCGCTGGCGCCTATCCCAGCTACAATCGGGCGGAAGGCGGGGTACACCCTGGACAAGTCGCCACCTCATCGCAGGGCCAACACAGATATTTATCTTATTTTATTTTGGGTTGAAGATTCCGCCCGATTGCAGCTGAGATAGGCGCCAGCGCCCCCCGCGACCCCAAAAGGGAATAAGCGGTAGAAAATTGATGGATGGATGGATGGGTTGAAGATGAATTTTTAAAGTGTTTTTAAATCTCGTTCGCGACCCATCACTAGGGAGGAGGGTGGAGTGGTGAGGAGCGTTACGCTACCGCTCACATTTTTTTTTAAATCGGAGTGATTCGCTTAATTTGGTGAAGTATCGATGCCATCACGCCAGTATCGATACGATACCGATACTCACCAAGTACCGATACTATCGATACTTGGTATCGATACGACCAGCCCTAATGTTCATTCCCACTGCAGCCATTTGGAGACGCGCAGCGTGGCTCCAAATCCCTCCCTTCCTGGCTCTTTTATTCTAACCTGTCAGCATATGAGAGCTTCATGCACCTGCACTGAGCTGCCTTCCTGTGTGTGTGTGTGTGTGTGTGTGTGTGTGTGTGTGTGTGTGTGTGTGTGTGTGTGTGTGTGTGTGTGTGTGTGTGTGTGCGTGTGCGTGTGCGTGTGTGTGTGTGTGTGTGTGTGTGTGTGTGTGTGTGTGTGCTTGCTGTGCTAGCATATTCACAGCCAACAATTCTGACAAGCCTAATGAACCTCTAGAGAAGCGCTACCTGCCAGTTCTCTCTTGTTCTGTCTTGTCTTCATTGTTCCTTCTCTCTCCTCTCCTTTTCCGCTCCCCCTCTTCTCTAGATGTTTGTCTAAACCAACGTGTGCATTTGTCAGTTGTGTCCTCATCATTTGAATGCCCCCCGCCCCCATCTCCATCTCCATGGATTCCCACAGACAAAGAGAGTGGGGTTTTGACTTTTGCCAAATAACAACTCCAAAGTGATGCATTCTATGACAACGGGAGAGGACCTCCTTCTACAGGGGAGGCGTTAATTACTAATATGCTGTATTAGTCATGCTTCAGCTCAGCTTGTCTATCCCAAATCCATTACCTATCGGCCTTGTTAGTGTCACGCCTATGGTTCATGTTTTGTTTTGGTCATGTTTGGTTTAGTTTTTTGGACATTTAGTTCTGTTTTGCACTTCCTGGTTTGTTTTCGTTACCATGCCAACTCATTAGTTTTAGCTGTCATGTCACGCATCTGTTCCATCACTGATTATGTCACTGCTATTTAAGCCATTCTGTTTCAGTTCTTCGTCCTGGCATCTTCACGCACCTTCCCATGCTGCACCTCTTTCACACCCTCGATTTTCTGCTTCATGCCTTGCTATGCTGTTCATTTTGTCCACGTAAGTTTTTGTTTATAGTTCATAGTCAATTGCTTTTGTGCTAAGTCTTTTAGTTTATGTCCATTATTTCATGCCATCGAGCAAGGGTTTTTGTTTCATGTTTGTATTTTGGTAGCCACGTATTGTACCTCCACTGTGAGCGCTTTTTGTTTTTCTTTTGGTAGTGATAGTATTAAATAAAAAAATGTACTTACACTCACGTCTTGCCCGTGCCAAATTTCCTCTGCGTCGAGGAAACAACCTTAATCCATGTCCCAGCTTGACGGTTAGTTATGGGAGTAGAATTGTCTCACATCAAATTATACATCAATATGATATTAATACATATAGATAGATAGATAGATAGATAGATAGATAGATAGATAGATAGATAGATAGATAGATAGATAGATAGATAGATAGATAGATAGATAGATAGATAGATAGATATATGAATAGATAGTACTTTATCGATTCCTTCAGGAGAGTTCCTTCAGGAAAATTAAAATTCCAGCAGCAGTGTACAGAGTTTAGAACGAATTTAAAAAAAAGAGTAAAAAGTAAATAATGGGGGTTTAAATGGAAACAAAATAGAGAAATATGTATATATTAATAAATATAGAAACACAAATGTGATATATAAATGAATAAAGAGTTTGTATTAATAAACGCATATTTTAAAATATATTTTTGAGTGTTGAAAATATACCCAAATAAAATGTATCAATATAAAAATGTGACATACAAACAAATCAAGAATTTGTGTAAATAAATATGTATTTGTAAATATATTTTTGAGATTTGAATATACATATGCTTAATTGTGTATTTGTATTTGTATTGAATTTGCATACGTGGATCGGTTTTTTGCTTTTTTTGTCGATGAGACATTTGTACCACGAACCAGATGCACAAATAAATTGTGACCTACACACTCCCCTGAACAACCAACAGAGGGCACTGCAGCCGGAGTGGTCTGGGTCACAAAGCATTGTATGCATTATGTGCAAAATTCCTGGAGTTCTCTGCACAAAAACAATCCACGTCTTTACAGAGAGAACGGGCCTGAGCTAGCTAACATTAGCGTTGTACTAGCTAATGCTAATCCATCCAGTTAATCTGAAAGACCGTGCTAGCTTCTTTTTTTATTGTATAAATGCCGTTTAATGACCTTGTCCCGATGTAGATACTGATCTCTTATCAGTGCAATGTGTGTCAAATCATACCAAAGGTCATGATGTAATATGACTCTCCCCAGTGTGCCTCTGATTGGCTCGCCAGTGTCTGACCATGTCTGTGACCCAGACCACTCTGGCTGCAGTGCCCTCTGCTGGTTGTTCAGGGGAGTGTGTAGGTCACATTTTATGTGTGCATCTGGTTTGTGGTAGAAATGTCTCATCGACAAAAAAAGCAAAAAAAACAATCCTTATATGCAAATCCAATACAAATACAATTTCAAAATCAAGCATATTTATATTCAAATCTCAAAAATATATTTACAAATACATGTTTATTTATACTGCGATGAGGTGGCGACTTGTTTAGGGTGAACCCCACCTTCTGCTCGAATGCAGCTGAGATAAGCTCCAGCGACCCCCCGTGACCCCAAAAGGGACAAGCGGTAGAAAAAATGGATGGATGTTTATCTATAATTGTGTATTTGTATTTGCATATTTATTAATTTATGCATATGTATTAATATCATATTGATATATATAAGTTGATGTCAGACGGTTCTACTTCCATATTTAGTTCACAATTGAGTACCAATTACACAGCATTATTATACATTGGTCTCAACTTGCACTAATCACAGCAATTAGGGAAATAAAGTGGTTTTACATGAGCAGAAGAAGCATGCGAGAGTAATGAAAGACTCACTTAAACACCCGTCACTGTACAAACACACACACACACACACACACACACGTGCAGCCACACGTCAAAAGTTGTGACTGCATGGGTCGTGGTACGAGTACACACAGCATGAGTAATGAAACGCTTCACACTCATTTGGCTTTTGCACTTCAAATGAGTTCGGCACACCGCGCAACCATTAGATCTGTAACGATTGCATGGCCCACTCCCCAAAGACGACACACACACTCACACACACTGCCATCCCCCCCAAATAGTCTATGTATTATGCATTCCACCCATCTGCCGTTGTGTGAGCGCTCCATCCCAAGGGGCAGAGAGGGGGAGGCCAAGCCTTGGAGGCTCTCACAGCTGGGGGTGGACGAGAAAGATCTCGCTCTAGCTCTCTCCATCTCTATCTGTCTGTCAGTCAGCAGGATGCTGGAATGTTGAGGAAAAGGGGCGGGGCTCACATGCACACGTGAGAGCATGTATTTGCAGCACTTTGTGTAGTAGCGGTTGTCATTATGTACAGAGGATAAAGATGGCACCGCAGGACACGGACAATCTGTAGCTCAATGTTTGTAAAGTTTTTGCTGTGAATTATTTCTGATCAAACACATATAAAGACACATTTTAATAGTCAGCGTATCAAGAAAGTAATTGCACTTTTTCCACATTTTGTCATGTTACGGACTTATTTTGCAAAAAGCAACATATTTTTTCTTAAAAATTTCCCATAGTAACAATGTGAAAACTTTTTTTTGTTGAATTTTTTGCATATTCATTGAAATTAAACACTGTATTTTCTGGACCAAAGGGCACACCAGATTATAAGGCGCACTGCCGATGAGCGAGTCTATTCAGGTCTATTTTCAAACAAACATTTTCAGGACTTCAGTGTTCCCGGTAAGGTTTATTCAGGTGTACTGGAGAGGAGGCTATGCCGGATAGTCGAACCTCGGATCCAGGAGGAACAGTGTGGTTTTCCTCCTGGTCGTGGAACTGTGGACCAGCTCTATACTCTCGGCAGGGTTCTTGAGGGTGCATGGGAGTTTGCCCAACCAGTCTACATGTGCTTTGTGGACTTGGAGAAGGCATTCGACCCTGTCCCCCGGGAAGTCCTGTGGGGAGTACTCAGAGAGTATGGGGTATTGGACTGTCTTATTGTGGCGGTCCGCTCCCTGTATGATCAGTGTCAGAGCTTGGTCCGCATTGCTGGCAGTAAGTCGGACACGTTTCCAGTGAGGGTTGGACTCCGCCAAGGCTGTCCTTTGTCACCGATTCTGTTCATAACTTTTATGGACAGAATTTCTAGGCCAGATGGCTTCATCTGGCCGGGATCTTCAGCTCTCACTGGATCGGTTCGCAGCCGAGTGTGAAGCGACCGGAATGAGAATCAGCACCTCCAAGTCCGAGTCCATGGTTCTCGCCTGGAAAAGGGTGGAGTGCCATCTCTGGGTTGGGGTGGAGACCCTGCCCCAAGTGGAGGAGTTCAAGTACCTAGGAGTCTTGTTCACGAGTGGGGGAAGAGTGGATCGTGAGATCGACAGGCGGATCGGTGCGGCGTCTTCAGTAATACGAACGTTGTATCGATCCGTTGTGGGGAAGAAGGAGCTGAGCCGGAAGGCAAAGCTCTCAATTTACCGATCGATCTACGTTCCCATCCTCACCTATGGTCATGAGCTTTGGGTCATGACCGAAAGGATAAGATCACGGGTACAAACGGCCGAAATTAGTTTCCTCCGCCGTGTGGCGGGGCTCTCCCTTAGAGATAGGGTGAGAAGCTCTGCCATCCGGGAGGAACTCAAAGTAAAGCCGCTGCTCCTTCACATCGAGAGGAGCCAGATGAGGTGGTTCGGGCATCTGGTCAGGATGCCACCCGAATGCCTACCTAGGGAGGTGTTTAGGGCACGTCCAACCGGTAGGAGGCCACGGGGAAGACCCAGGACACGTTGGGAAGACTATGTCTCCCGGCTGGCCTGGGAACGCCTCGGGATCCCCCGGGAAGAGCTAGACGAAGTGGCTGGTGAGAGGGAAGTCTGGGCTTCCCTGCTTAGGCTGCTGCCCCCGCGACCTGACCTCGGATAAGCGGAAGATGATGGATGGATGGATGGCATTTTCAGTACCAGAAGGTAAGAAATGTTGGTTTTGCATAATATTGCGAAACAAAACGCCAGATAATGTGTCTGCTAATGGGTGCCATTTTGCAGTCCTTATACACACAACAGGCCTTGAATTTTAACTTTTTAAGGTATAGGCAAGTGTTGCCTTAAAGGAGGGCTCATATTTTAGGGCACCAAAGCAAGTCAGAAGGGTATATATATATGTGTGTGTGTGTATATATATATATGTGTATATATATATATATATATATATATATATATATATATATATATATATATATATATATATATATATACAGTTTATATATATATATATATATATATATATGCATGTGTGTGTATATATATATATATATATATATACAGTTTATATATATATATATATATATATAAATATACATGTGTGTGTATATATATATATATATATATATATATATATATATATGCATGTGTATATATATATGCATGTGTGTGTATATATATATACAGTTTATATATATATATATATATATATATATATATATATATATATATATATATATATATATATACATATATATATATATATATATATATGCATGTGTGTATATATATATATATATAGAAGCTAAAACACTGGCAATTGTGGATGAATGTTAGCTGATAGCTAGCCATGTCTTAAAGCACCTCTTCCTGAGGGCGTTTCAGTGTTATAGCTTCACCTTTATCGTTAGTTTTTAAGTCAAATGTGTCCGTTCTCCCTTTTCTGTCTACACACTGTGTCTGCTTGTAAGTACTCGGTGATTGTGCACTGCCGAACATGATCCTCTGCTCGTAAACCAGCAATGTCACGACCTGACGACGGTGGGGGGGGATTGGTGGGCCGGTACTTTTCAGAGGCGGTATAGTACCGAATATGATTCATTGGTATCGCAGTACTATACTAATACGGGTATACCGTACAACCCTACTGTGGGGATGTTTTCAGAACGCTGTTGAACTCGGGGGGGAAGGTCATCTTTCAGCGGAACCCTAGCACACAGCTTCATGGACAACTCTGTAAATGTCCTTGAGTGGCCAAGCCACGGCCCAGACTTGAATCCCATTGAACATCTCTGGAAAGATCTGAAAATACGTGCACTGGATTGCATTGCCAGAAATGTTTCAGGGATTTGGTATATGGGTTAATTCCGTTGACATTTTCGATCAGATTAATAATGATAGCGGATTACACCACATTAATGCTTTATTATGACAGCCCCGAGTGTACATCTTTACAAAGTGTGCATAAGTGCAGGGACAAGGATCGACAAAGAAATGTGTGTGTTTGTGTGCGGGATAGGAAGAACGCGATGAGGGATGTTTGAACGAGGCACGTGTAATGTGATCACCGCCTGCTCATAAAGTGACACACTGGATGATTATTTAATGATCATATTCTCTGTGCCTGCTCGAGAATTCCCCAGTCATCGGACATATTGTCCAAGTCACACAAGAAAGGTCTTTTGTGCCAACGTGAGATCTGATCGAATCACAAGTCATCCGCTTATCAAATGTAATGTTTGTTCAGCAAGCTGGGGGCCGCGAGGGATCATTTTAATGGCATCTTTGTCTCACAGCTGCTGAACGTTGACCCACGCCAAACTGCAACCTCATGATCTTCGTCTGCCCGATTACCCTTCAGCTGTTTCCTTCCCGCCGCTCTTTGTGTGTGCAAGCAAACAGAAGCGTTCTTGTATCGCTGACATTGGGGGTAGTAAGTGCTTCAGATATCTCACAAAAGATGAAATGAAGACTCTAATGACAGGCCAAAGAGGGTTAATATGAAGATAATGAAGGGAATAATGGTCACATTTGTATTGCTTTTTCCTGTTTTGTGGCTGATTGGGATGTTTTGAGAAACCTTGTGGACGTGTGCTGCCAGTTGTAAGAAAGACTGGTGTGGCTCTTTGTATGGGATTGGTCAAAATACAAAAACTGATACATTCTGAGCTTTGACAGATATTTGGACCACCATCACAAGATGTACACTATCTTCCCCAATCTGTTTATTTTGCGCTGCACCGATCATTGGCCGCCTTTTTTTTTTTATTGATTGATTGATACTTTTATTAATAGATTGCACAGTACAGTACATATTCCGTACAATTGACCACTAAATGGTAACACCCAAGTTTTTTTTCAACTTGTTTAAGTCGGGGTCCACGTTAATCAATTCATGGTACATTACATTACTTCTAGAAATGCAAAAAACCTTAATTATTGCAATAAGAAACTGGTGATGGAAACACCCATATTTTTAAAAAATGCTCAAATATTGCTTAAAAATGTTTAAGTTCTCATGAGGTGGTTTTTACGTTTAGACATTGAAGTGTGACACCAAAACATGATGGAAACACTTTTTTTTTTTCTTCCGTGTTACGGTTAATACACCACGGAACACGGCCACGGGCGTTCCTCTCCTGCTGCAGTCACTCTGCAATCAACACACCTGACGCTGATGAGTCTCCTGCCTTCATAAGCCAGCGTTTTAAAAACGTAGAGAGTAGCTACTTGTACTTGTACAGTAAGCCGCTCACATCTCTCGCTTCTTTGGTCATGTGCTTCCTCGCTCTTTGTGTTTCCAATCCGTCGTGCTCACTGTGTCTGGTCTTGTGGAGTCATCCAGCAACCCGTCGCCATCCCCTTGTTTCGGGATGTGTGTCTCGTCTCCCTGGATCCCCTCTGGACTTTCTGCTGCCTTCCTGGATCTCGACCTCACGCCTGCCTTTGGACCACGATGCCTCGCTCCAGCCCCTGACCTCCTGCCTGTCCCTGGATTTTCGAGCCTGCCTTGCCCTTTCTGGACACCCGCACCGATCTCAACACGCACCTTCAACACCACCTGGTAACACTCCTCATAAACTTACTACACATAGTCACAACGTACACATTTGGGTTAATCACACACTCCATATATATTTATATATTTCATTAAACACGCTGCAAGCTAACGACGTCCCTGCCTCCGTGCCGTCTCCTCCCCCCTACCTTTATATACAGAGCACCTAAACACCGAACAGACGAGGCGCCGATGCAGGACAATTAGGGTAGACGGGTCGTCTTGGTCTCGCTTGCCGTCGGTCGGCCAGGGGGATTGAAGCAGCACCATGCCGTCTTTCAGGTCCCTTCCCAGCAATAAAGGCTGACCTGCAGGCTCGGAGACGACATGCCAAACACTGTCAAGGGGGCCAATCCACAATTTGTCTGTGAATACCTCGTCCACAATTCTCTCCCAAAAATGTGTTATTCATGGCAGACGTAAGGACGTTGCCTCCAAGCGATCACCCGCTGCCTTTGTCTTCTACTGACAATCACGGCAACAGCAGTGGCTCCAAATGTAATCACAGCTCCAAAACCATTGAATCGCAAAGCATCCATTTTCCTTAAAGTGGAGTCTCACAGTACAAGATTTTATGAGAATTACGGCTCATGACTCAAAACATCCTTGCAAAAATGTACTTCGACGAAATTTTAGAAATACCACTTTTATTCTGCAAAAACTGCAATGGAAACGCAGCTATTGTCTCTGTATTAAAAATACAGCACAAGCACAACATCTATGGTCAAAAACTATTTTCCAGGGTGTCGGTCAACCGTTTATTCGTTTAAAATTCCATGCCAGCATCAAAATGTCAACCACATAAAACCTTTATTAAATGTAGAAGCATTTTCTCGTCTGCTCAAAAAGGCACACAAGCATCTCTACTTCCTTGTATGCTTATGTGCTGGACCACAGAGCTCCAGCCTTAGCAGCTTCTACAGTTGAGTGGTGGAGAGCAACCTCAGCACCAGCCTGACGTTGTGGCACAGCAGCTGCACGGCTGGAGTGAGGAAAGAACTGCAGAGGACATTGAAAGCTGCTCAGATGATCGTGGGGAGATGCCTTCCCATCACCACAAACATCTCCATCAGCAGATGCAGAAAGAGGGCTCTCTGCATCACCAAGGCTTCCAGCCCCCCTGCACACCCTCTCCTTAAACACCTCTGCTCAGGCAGGAGCCTTCGGAGTAGGACCACCAGACTAAGGATCAGCTTTCCCCCTTCACGCCCATGTCCCTCCCCAATTCCTGCACAAGGAACACTTAAAGGGGCCCTATCATTCAAAAACTTTTTTTTTAATTTAATGGTACCTGCTTATGTGTATTTGGGATCTGCATAAGTCCTGAAAATTTTAAATCTAAACCATAAAAACAATCTTGCCTTGCATCATATTTCCTCCAAACGGTCTATTTAGAATTGTGTTCAAGTGTGACGTCCATATATGGTAGACAACTGGACATTTACCCAAAACATCCTCATGTGAGTCAGCCATATTAAATGTATGCAAATCCGGCTGTTCTACAACGTCATGTCGACTATGAAAGCCAATGAAGGAAAATGCTTGTTTGTGTCTGTGGATAGACGGAGCCGACGATCCGACAGCGGGCCAGGGCAAACGGTGGTCCTGCTCAAGATGGCGGCCAGAAGGCGGAGCATGCAGAAGAGCGGAGAGGCGGGGCACGGCTGGAGCGACACTACAGTCAGGTGCGTACACAACACACCTGTGCTCAATCCCTGCATCTTCTACTGCATCGTAAAAGGAGAGAGGGAGGAGCAAGCGTAGCAGAAGTAGGCGAGAAGACAATGGAGAACAACGACCACGAGAGTGACGAGATCGACCCCGAGCGAGATGAGCCCCCGCAGCAGACGCAGCCACCGGCCACCGAAAGGTGCGCCGCGACGAGCAGAAAGAGCCGGCGAGCTAGAAATTAGCGCGACCGATTTTCAAGACGTGATGTTTTTTTAAAATAATGAACTCGAGTCAAACCTGCTACGATGCGTCTTGTAACGATGGTCTCTCCCACGTTGACACCACTGTGACAGGACTCCAGCCGTCATTGTGTGGGTTATGGTGACAATCGATACAAGACGCATCATAGCAGGTTTGACTCGAGTTTATTATTTCAATAAACATCTCGTCTTGACAGTCGGTCGCGCCAATTTCTAACTCTCCGGCTCTTTCTGCTCGTCGCAGCGCACCTTTCGGTGGCCGGTGGCTGCGTCTGCTGCGGGGGATCATCTCGCTCAGGGTTGATCTCGTCGCTCTCTTGGTCGTTGTTGTCCGTTGTCTTCTCGCCTACTTCTGCCACGCTTGCTCCTCCCTCTACCCTTTTATGCTGCAGCAGAAGATGCAGGGATTGAGCACAACTGCATTGTGTACGCACCTGACTCTGATGGCTGTAGTGTCGCTCCAGCCGTGCCCCGCATCTCCGCTTTGCTGCGTGCTCCGCCTCCTGGCCGCCATCTTTGGCAGGACCACCGTTTGCCCTGGCCCGCTGTCGGCTCGTCGGCTCCGCCTCTCCACAGTTTCCTTCAACCAGCACAAGTCAGTACACTAACTTCCAGCCTCATCTGAAGTATAAAGTGCCTTACTTTTAGCTTTTATGATTCATGGCAATATGCCTTCCACTGTGAGGAAGTCACTTCGAGTGTGCAACAACAAGTCCTTGTGATGTACTTTACGAAAAAAAACCAACAACTTTTAAATGCCAGCTCGGTGACTGCTATTAATTGCCATGGAGGAAACAATGAAACGATAAGTCATACCAGTAGGTTAGGAATGTGTGAATAGTACATTAACAATGTTAGCTCGAGTTGTTGTGTAGCTAGCTTAGCCTTCTAATGTGACACAATAGTGTCACCGTCCACCGGCAAAATAAAGAATGATTTCCCTAAAAACTACTTTTAATTGGATCAGTGCCTGGCGATGGACCAGTTAGTATTATAAGCCTATAATCCTAAAAAAAACATTTTATTGTCAATATATACATGTTTACATCAAGGATTCGGCATTGGAGATATAATGACTCGGTAGAAGTTTAACTTAAGCCAGCGTTTCGTACCAGAAATTTCCAATATGGCTTCCTTCCTTACTCTGTGCCCCCCACCCCCCAAAAAAGTCAGTAAAAATTAAAAGACATGTTGGCAGTTCGACTTTCGAGGGTTTGTGTATCTTTACACATGTTGGTCCCACTTTGAACCTTATTGAAATTAAGATAATAATAGTCTTCTCATTCTATTAATCAAAAGTTACTTAACTTTTTATGTATAAAAATTGTTTTATTTATTATTTAATTTATTTTAATTGTGTTACAAATTGAGAACAGGAAGTGAACAAATGGGTTGCTAATTGGTATGAAGCGGAAAAGGGGTAAGATTGAATAAGCTCTGCTTCGCCCTACTCCTTTTCGGACATGTTGCAATGAGAAAATGGGAAAATGTGATGTATCATATTGTAAATGTATGCATGTTCGAATAAACTCAAACAACAACAACACACTGATAGTGAAATTTGAGGTTACATCGTATAACACAAAAAGTAAAAAACAAGGATTATTATTATTTTATAAATAAAATAAAATGAGATTAACATTTTTTTAAATAAAATAACATTTTCTTGGATAAAAAAAAAGTAAATCATATAAAACAATTATATTAAAAATAGTAATTAATGATAGTGTTAATGGACCGGCGACACACACAATCATGTGTGTTTCAGGGACTGTCCCTCTTGCAGACTGTTATATGTGTTGTGGGAACCAGAATTTTGGTAGCAGAAAGAAATAACCCATTTTTGTGTGAGTGGGTGTGGATGAGTGTGAATGGGGTAGGGAGGGGTTTTCTTTGGGGGGTTGATGCACTAATGGAAAGTGTATCTTGTGTATTTTTATGTTGATTTAATTAAAAAAAAACCAAAAAAAAAAAACAAGGAGAAAATATTTCCAGTGAATTTTTGTCGTCTTTGTTAAAAATCAATGTTTGTAAAAAGGCTGACTATCTGTTATTATTAAATGTGTGTGTGTGTGTGTGTGTGTGTGTGTGTGTGTGTGTGTGTGTTTGTGTGTGTGTGTGTGTGCGTGCGTGTGCGTGTGTGTGTGTGTGTGTGTGTGTGTGTGTGTGTGTGTGTGTGTGTGTGTGTGTGTGTGTGTGTGTGTGTGTGTGTCCAGTATCCACTAGGAAGGGGTACCAAATTCGGTACTTTTTTAGGCACCAACAAAATGTAGTCGGCACTACTATGTAGCTTAACTTGAGTCAAAGGTTTTATACTTAAAACTAAACTAAAAAATAAAATACCGTATTTTCCAGGCTGTACGCTGCTACTTTTTTCAAACACTTGAACCCTGCGGTTTACAAAATGTTGCGGTTAATTCATGGATTTTTCTTTGCTAACGGCCAAAATGTTTTGTATTCAACTAATAGTTTTCATAAAACTCCGATAGAGACACTGAAAAAGTGTGGTATTGTTTGTGCTGTGGCGCCATCTTTTGGATGAGTTTTCTCACTGCAGGTGCAAGTTGAACATTGACAGTATTCCCTTTCGTTCAGTGCCATGAACAGGAAACTAATCATTCATTGCGTTTCTACTCGTATAGTCTCTTCATTCAACACTCAAATTAATTTTAGTCCAAAATGTATAGATTAAATGCTAATTATTTTTTGAAGTACAAGCTTCCTCTGTCATGTTTTGACAAGCTGAGGCAGGAATTTACAGTATCCCAGTAGATATTAAACCTAAATCCAAAACACTGCATACCGTAAACATTCTTGTGTGCATGTTCTTTGCCGCAGTGCAGTAAAGTTCATAGTTGGGAAGGGAATACAAACATGTCAAATGCTGAAATAACACAAAACCTGTCAAAGTTAGAGACCATTTGTGTCCGGGAAATGTGCCCAATTATACAAGAACGAGTGCCAGCCAGTATCTTCTTCCATGAATGTTACTGTACTGAAGACGTGTTGAAGGTCCAAAATAAACAAAGCATAGTTAGGGGTGGGTGTCAGCGTTTCAACGGCAAGAATAAGCAGCTGCGTCGAAGTGGAGGGGTAAGTGGGGATGTTTTACAAAAGTTTGAAGATTTCTTTTCCTGCCATTTAAATATGTAATTTGTGCAGAAAAAAAGTCACCATACAAAATTGATTTAGCTGTAAAATTAAAAATGTACTTGCCAACCCTCCCGATTTTCCCAAAGACTCCCAAATTTCAGTGTTCCTCCCGAAAAGCTCCCGGGGCAACCATTCTCCCGAATGAAGAAACTAAGAAACTAATGAAGTGTTGGACAAGTTTAACAATGGTCTTTACTCGAAGATGTCAAGAAATGCTGACACAATGTTTGATCTTTTAACTGGTTTAATGATAACGTTAATTTCAAGCACACACGCATAAGTGAATGCAAGACATACTTGGTCAACAACCATACACGTCACACTGACAGTGGCTGTATAAACAACTCTAACACTGTTACAAATATGCGCCACACTTTGAACCCACACCAAACAAGAATGGCAAACACATTTTGGGAGAACATCCGCACCGCAACACAACATAAACAAAACAGAACAAATTCCCTGAAACCCTTGCAGCACTAACTCTTCCGGGATGCTACAATAACATCTACGGCTTTTGGTGTTCAGTGCATAACTGCACACACAACAAGAAGGAGACAAAGCGGAAGAACGAAGAAAAGACATGGCAACGATGAGTAAGAAGAAAAAATACGCTTGCAAGTTCCAAAATCATTGGAAAAAGATAATTTCATTTCATCCAGGACAGCTCGAAGGGGAAGGGGTATGCTGCCTGCACCCCAACACCTCCCCCCATCTCCCAAATTCGGAGGTCTCAAGGTTTGCAAGTATGAGGATTACCGATCAAAAACACAAAATGGTTTGTTCCACTTGGGTAGCAGCAAACCTAGCTTCGAATCGCTCAACACGGACGTTGTAACAACAACAGAGCTCATCTTTAAGCATTCATGCACTGTACCAGCCTTTTGGAACCAAGAGAAGCGATCAATGTAGGCAAGATGTATAGAAGAACGTTATGTACAAGCAGGGCTGTGGCATGGGGGGGAAAGTCATGAGAAGGCCCCACAGCCTGCTGGGGGCCACACACAGCACTTAATTGCCTCTATGACAGTCCTGGGCAATATTTTTACTCGGGGGCCAAATTTTGAGAAAAAAAACTTGTCTGGGGGCCGGTGTATCTTGTTTTAGGAACACTAATATAACAACTCACAACAATTTCTGATCGACTGCTAAAAACGTTATGACAGATCACCTGAAAAACGTAATTTGTATGATCACATTCATTTTGTCTTAAAATCCAGTTTAGAGAAGTATTTCATCTTGGACACAATATATAATCCTCCATATTGGCAGAAACATTCATTTAATTCAATTTAATTCCAAGAAATTAAACAATATTTTTGCATCTGACAAAAAACAGCCACAAACGCTGGCTTACTCTAATAAAAATGCCATGTATAAATATAGATTTAAAATAAAGAAGAGAAAAAAATTCTGGCTTCCCCTGGAGAGACCTTTGTCTGCTGGCTTGAGCGCCCCCACTTCTCCCAGTGTGGCGAGTCAGAGTACTGCTGAGGCAAAGAAACTGCAAGTTGACAATATATCGCCCCCTACCTTGAGGCAGAGGTACTTGCTGTCTCAAGACCTGCCTTTTCTGCGTGGCAACAAGCATGCGCCCCCTCGCACGCACACGCCCAATACACCCTGTGAGTAGCCATGGAGGCACCGCCTGTGTCTGCCTCACTTCTCATCTGCTGAATTGTTTTGATCAGGAAACATGGAATTTCCGCGATTTTGACCATGAAAATTATTAAAATATACAGGAACCACACCAAAATCACATAGAAAGCATGAACCAAAAGAGAAATATTAAAACTTATTTTGTTTTATTACTTCGTTTTGGAAAATCTCATGCACTGCCTCACTTGCCTCCCCTGACAGCACGTCACTGCTATGTCTACACTAAGCCGGATCAACCCTTAAACAAATAGTTATTTAGCCTAAGCCTTGTTTCAGCCAAACTAGCCCATTGTTTAAGGTTGCCCTCCTCGGACAATATTTTACATGGGTTGGTGCGCCGTCTAGTTCTTAAATCTCCAGCTCTTAGCTTTGTGTGGACTCATTGATCATTTATAAACTGAATTCGGAGAGGAAGTGACGGCAAAAAGACCACGCCCCACACAGGAAGTGATGTCGTAAAGATGGAGGCGAGTCATCCAGGCATGCCCGTGTGGAAATCACACATCAATACCTCAAGACAGAGGTCGGCAACCCGTGGCTCCGGAGCCGCATGCGGCTCTTTGGCAACTCTGATATGGCTCAGCTGCATAATTGCCGACCCCTCAGACTATTACGGGGGGATTCCGGATTTCGGTGCCTCTTCTGGACATCACACGGGGTCAACGTTCTCCGATTTTCACTCGGACAACAATATTGAGGGCATGCCATGATGGCTTTACTTTAAACGTCCTTTACAACATGTTATCGCGCCCGCCTTTACGCAATGTTATCTGCGTGCAGACCGGACGCATGCATTTCACTGCTTCAATCGTCACATGTACGAGATTGCAAGTCATACTGGGTGATACAGGTTACACTGAAGGTTGTGATATAAACAACTTTAACACTCTTACTAATATGCACTACACTGTGAACCCACACCAAGCAAGAATGACAAACACATTTCGAGAGAACATCCTCACAGTAACACAACATAAACGCAACACAACAAATACCCCAAATCCTTTGCATCCATGACTCTTCCTGACCCTGCGCCCCCAACCCCGCCCACCTCAACAGACGCACGGAGGGGGGGGGCGGTGTTTGGAGATAGCAGGGTGTATAATATAGTCAGGAAGAGTCATACATGCAAGGAATCTGGGTATTTGTCGTGGTGCGTTTATGTTGTGTTACTGTGAGGATGTTCTCCCGAAATGTGTTTGTCATTCTTGTTTGGTGTGGCTTCACAGTGTGGCGCATATTAGTAACAGTGTTAAAGTTGTGTATATCACAACCTTCAGTGTAACCTGTATCCCCCAGTATGCCTTGCAATCTCGTACGTGTATCTGCGGAAGCCACATACATCATGTTGTAGAAGGCGTCAAAGACAATGGCTTCATAGCACGCCCTTATTATTTTTATCTTGGTGACCACCAGCAGATATTCGCACGAATGGTTGCGTCTCCCATTGTCTTCTTTATTTTATGAAACGAGTAAAAATGGCTCTTTGAGTGGTAAAGGCTGCCAACCCCTGCCTTAAGAGAACCAAACGTGCGATTGCTGCTATTTCGGATACAACACATTTCAGACGGCAACTTATACTGTTGAGCGATGGTTTTGGATTAGGCCTGGAAAAACGTCAGCCTGGTGGGATATGTTTGTCAACAAATGTGTTGTGTCAGCTGAACGGCAAGAGAACTTTTGAATGTCCAGGTCAGCTGTGATTCTACTTAGTGAAACACTTTGTCCATTTGTCAAAGGGGAGACAACGACAATGCGGGCTCCTGTGGACAAGGGAAGACTACGAAAAACAGCGAATACATTTGGACTGGCAATTCAGACTATAAGTTACAGTATTGTCCGCGATGTATGTCATGAAGTGGTTGTGTCCGTCAAGTACGACCATTAATTTCGTAAAAGCACAGTGTTTTAAACAGATATCTATGATTTTTGTAAAATGTTCTTTATAACATTGTTTACTTTCACACGTCCATTAAATATATGATTCATGTATGATAGCTCAGGTGTGATTCACTACAATATTCTAAGAGCTGCTGATGGTGAGGCAAGCAAGGTTTACTGTTAAAAGAAATGTGGCAATAGTTTACATTGAAACACAGGGTAAGAATACACTTCCAGGTCAGAGGTGACTATGACGTGTGCATTTTTTTGCGTAATAGGTCGCGTTGTGTTAGCGGACGGAAGGGTGGAGGCTGTCTTTAATGGCCATTGCGTGCATGTGGACACGGATAAGGTTAGGTGGGATTTACCCTGGATAACCTTCGCCGGCTTCGTGGAGAAGGGGCCTAAAATAGACCATTCAGAATTTGGGGCGGTTCACACTGACTTTCATGTCATAACATGGAGAAAAGGCTTTTCGCAAACTCAAACTAGTTAAGAACTATCTCTAATTCACACCAAGCCAAGAGAGGCTAAATAAATAGCCTTGCTAGACTTACAATTGAAAGTCAGCTAAGCTGACAATAGGATTTCATCAGCAAATCTGCCAACAAAAAGGCCTGGTGTTGGGCTTTCTGGTGAGACTTACAATGAACAAACAAGCCAATTGAAACTTTCATTGAGATTAAAATGAGACTTGTTGTTTTTGATATTTGTTTTATAACAACGTATTCCATGTCCTCTTTGTGTTAAGTTAAATGCTACATATTTACCTGTGGACCTTCTTGAGCCAGGACATTTTTTTTTTGTATATCATAATTGATTGTTAAATACAATTAAATACCCACTGCCTATTTGTTGAGTGGTTAATTAATAAAGTATTTGCAATCGGAGGTGCAATAACATCGGTGAAATGACACTACGACGACTAATATGTCATAATTTACATATTAACACCATGACTTGTTCAGCCGTTAATCGTAAAAAAGGAAACAAATTGGGTGTATTACTTCTGGCACTGGCAAGGAAACTGAAAAACAAGACAATTGAAGGTGGCAATGAATAGGGTAGAGGGGCCCACACCAGTATTATTTCAGGGGCCCAGAAATTATGGAAACAGCCCTGTGTTCAAATTTCAGCTTTGCATCTGAATGCCCATAACTGTGGTGCGTTCAAGGACCTTCGATCAAAATTGCATCACTAAAAATATCGTCATGATTTGTATTATTCACTAATGATATTAATGGGAATCAGCTTGTCTCTACTTTTTATTTAAATTCGTATACTGGCCACTCTATATTGAATTTGTTTGCTTTTTGGGGAAAAATTAAAAATATTTTCAAACCAAACTATCATATTTGGGGGGGGTTATCTATACATGTTCTACAAACCCCGTTTCCATATGAGTTGGGAATTTGTGTTGGGTATAAATATAAAGGGAATACAATGATTTGCAAATCATTTTCAACCCATATTCAGTTGAATGCACTACAAAGACAAGATTTTTGATATTCAAACTCATAAACTTTTTTTTTTTTTGCAAAAATTAATTAACTTAGAATTTCATGGCTGCAACAAGTGCCAAATTAGTTGGGAAAGGGCATGTTCACCACTGTGTTACATCACATTTTCTTTTAACAACACTCAATAAACGTTTGGGAACTCAGGAAACTAATTGTTGAAGCTTTGAAAGTGGAATTCTTTACCATTCTTGCTTGATGTACAGCTTAAGTTGTTCAACAGTCCGGGGTCTTGTTGTCGTATTTTACGCTTCATAATGCGCCACACATTTTCGATGGGAGACATGTCTGGACTGCAGGCGGGCCAGGAAAGTACCCGTACTCTTTTACTGCGAAGCCACGCTGTTGTAACACCTGGCTTGGGATCGTTTTACTGAAATAAGCAGGGACGTCCCTGATAACGTTGCTTGGATGACAACATATGTTGCTCCAAAACCTGTATCGACCATTCAGCATTAATGGTGCCTTCACAGATGTGTAAGTTACCCATGGCTGGGGCACTAATACACCCCCATACCATCACAGATGCTGGCTTTTGAACTTTGCGCCTATAACAATCCGGATGTTTATTTTCCTCTTGGTTCCGGAGGACACCATGTCCACAGTTTCCAAATATAATTTGAAATGTGGACTCGTCAGACCACAGAACACTTTTCCACTTTGCATCAGTCCATCTTAGATGAGCTCGGGCCCAGCGAAGCCGGCGGCGTTCCTGGGTGTTGTTGATAAATGGCGCCCGCTTTGCATAGCAGAGTTTTAACTTGCACTTACAGATGTAGCGACCAACTGTAGTTACTAACAGTGGTTTTATGAAGTGTTCCTGAGCCCATGTGGTGATATCCTTTACACACTGATGTCGGGTTTTTTTGCAGTACTGCCTGAGGGATCAAAGGTCCGTAATATCATCGCTTACGTGCAGTGATTTCGCCAGATTCTTTGAACCTTTTGATGATTTTATGGACTGTAGATGGTAAAATCCCTAAATTCCTTGCAATAGCTCATTGAGAAATGTCGTTCTAAAACTGTTCGACAATTTGCGGTACTTTGCGGTTACGACACAGGAAAAACGCACCATGAAACTCGGAGGAGAAACACACAAAGAGAGGGAGAGCAAGGTTACATATAGCATGACGTGGCTCACGGTACTCGAACAGCTGATTTCCGGTGACTGATTTCAGCTGCCGGCTGCAGAAGTGTGCGTTTTTGGGCGTGTCCCGAGGTGCGCGCTTGGAGGCGCAACTAGCAGAGTGCACAGATGAGGACGCATTGGTATGCGCCCTGGCCGTGACAGTTTATTTCGTTAAAAAATTCCAGGTTCATTTTTATACTTCGCAAACTCAACACACAGGCCGGATAAAACCTGTTTGTGGGCCGTGGGTTTAACACCCCTGGTTTAGATTCTCTAGACACGTTATTGTCATGTCTGTGACCGATTCATGTTGTAGGTATGCCAAGGGGTACGTGAGTTTTTTTTTAATATTCTAAAAATACCAACAATTCAAAAATCCTTTATAAATATATTTATTGAATAATACTTCAACAAAATATGAATTTCAGTTCATAAACTGTGAAAAGAAATGCAACAATGCAATATTCAGTGTTGACAGCTAGATTGTTTGTGGACATGTTCCATAAATATTGATGTTAAATAATTATTTTTTTGTGAAGAAATATTTAAAATTAAGTTGATGAATCCAGATGGATCTGTATTACAATCCCCAAAGAGGGCACTTTAAGTTGATGATTACTTCTATGTGTAGAAATCTTTATTTATAATTGAATCACTTGTTTATTTTTCAACAAGTTTTTAGTTATTTTTATATATTTTTTTCCAAATAGTTCAAGAAAGACCACTACAAATGAGCAATATTTTGCACTGTTGTAAAATTTAATAAATCAGAAACTGATGACATAGTGCTGTATTTTAATTCTTTATCTTTTTTTTTTTTTTTTCAACCAAAAATGTTTTGTTCTGATTAGGGGGTACTTGAATTAAAAAAAATGTTCACAGGGGGTACATCACTGAAAAAAGGTTGAGAACCACTGTTGAACCACATTGTTTTGGACTCTTCTGACCAGATCGGTAGGTTGTGAGTTCAAACCCCGGCCGAGTCATACCAAAGACTATAAAAAAAAAATGGGGCCCATTGCCTCCCTGCTTGACACTCAGCATCAAGGGTTGGAATTGGGGGTTAAATCACCATAAACGATTCCCGGGCGCGGCACCGCAGCTGCCCACTGCTCCCCTCACCTCCCAGGGGTGGATCAAGGGGATGGGTCAAATGCAGAGGACAAATTTCGCCACACCTAGTGTGTGTGTTACAATCATTGGTACTTTAACTTTAACTTAGATCCCTTACAACCTGTGTTTGTTTGAGGAGGGCAGGTTGGAGGGGAAAAAAAAAAAAAAATCCTTCCCTGCTTTGCTTTAGCGGCATGACCAGGAAGACAAACGTGCAGAACGCCATTTGTTGAATGATGACTTGTTTGTGGTTGTACTGTGGTGAAAAGGGTGCTGAGAGGCGGAAGCGGAGAATGGAGGCAGAGGTGTGGAGGTGAAGACAGGCTGTAGGTTCAGGAACAGACAGTCTTTGTGCTTGGTGCCCTTCATGTGTGTGACTCAAGCTGTGGAGTGGGTGTCAATGTTGAAGACAAATGTTCCCTATGGAGTACTGCCTGTCATGGTATGTTCTATAGGAGTGAATTATTGAAAATAATTTGTATGAGGCCTAGAATGAAGGGTGGCCAGTGAGTATGTGTTGTTCCCCCGACATGAGTTGAATGTAAATATGATAAGTCTGTGCAAGTATTTATTCAAGCTCTACCTCCGTCTCCAGCCCGTTTGAACAAATACACAATGTATATGTACACTAACGACTATCACATCTGACATTATTTACGCAATCATACACACACATGCACGGTGCCTTCCTGCAGCAGGAAGCTAATATAATTTAATTTTTGTAGGTTATATCACCTCTTTTCTGACACACTTATTGCCGAATCCTCATGACTGTGTGCTGATTTTACACACACAACCTTGTGTGCGTGTGTGTGTTTGTGTGTGTATGTGTGTGTGTGTGTGTGTCCAGTGTCCACGAGGGAGGGGTACTTTTGTCGGCACCAACCACATTTAGTCAGTAATACTATGTAGCTTAATTAGGGTCAAAGGTGTTGCACTTGAAAAAATAAACTTGATTTAAACATGTCCGGTAAAGATTCCATCTAAATATAGTGAAAATATTGTCTGATTACAAGAAAATTTGACAAGAGTAATTGAATGAAAAACATTTTATCTGGACTATAAGCCGCTACTTTTTTCCATCACTTTGGAACCCTGTGGTTTACAAAACGGTGTGGCTAATTTATGGATTTTTCCCCGCTAACGGCCATAATGTTTTGTATTCAACAAATACTTTTCAAAAAACACCCAAAGAGAAACTGAAATGGTGCGTTTTTGTTTTTGCTACGGCGCCGATTACAAGAAAATTTGACAACAGTAATTGAATGAAAAACATTTTATCTGGACTACAAGCCGCTACTTTTTTCCATCGCTTTGGACCCCTGTGGTTTACAAAACGGTGTGGCTAATTCATGGATTTTTCCCCGCTAATGGCCATAATGTTTTGTATTCAACAAATACTTTTCAAAAACACCCAGAGAGAAACTGAAAAGGTGTGTTGTTGTTTGTGCTATGGCGCCGATTACAAGAAAATTTGACAACAGTAATTGAATGAAAAACATTTTATCTGGACTACAAACCGCTACTTTTTTTCATCGCTTTGGACCCCTGTTGTTTACAAAACAGTGTGGCTAATTTATGGATTTTTCCCCGCTAACGACCATAACGTTTTGTATTCAACAAATACATTTCATAAAACACCCAGAGATAAACTAAAAAGGTGTTGTTGTTTGTGCTATGGCGCCATCTTGTGGAGGAGTTTGCTCACTGCAGGCGCTGCAAGTTGAACTTCTTGAGTATTTCCTTCTGTTTGTTACCTTGAACCGGAAGTACAAGTGCTGTTTGTTCTGCTCGTCGTCCATAACATTTTGACTCATTCATGCCTCCAAGCAATGTTTGTAAGTTTTACAATACAACCAACACAATTCATACTTACTAAACCGTCACAGGTTTGATAACATAATTGGGGACGGCATGGGGGAGTTGGTAGAGTGGCTGTGCCAGCAATCTGAGGGTTGCTGGTTCAATCCCCACCTTCTACCTTCCTTGTCACGTCCGTTGTGTCCTTGGGCAAGACACTTCACCCTTGCTCCTTATGGGTCCTGGTGAGCGCCTCGCATGGTATTTCCCGCCATCAGTGTGGGATGTGTGTGTGAATGGGCGAATGTGGAAAAACTGTCAAAGCGCTTTGGGCTCCTTAAAAAGGGGTAGAAAAGCGCTATACAAGTACAACTCGAAGACCTCTATGAAGAAGAAAAAACATGGACCCAGATTTCCTTCGCCCGGACGCGGGTCACCGGGGCCTCCCTCTGGAGCCAGGTCCGGAGGTGGGGCACGATGGCGAGCACCTGGTGGCAGGGCCTGTTCCCATGGGGCCCGGCCGGGGCTGGGCACAGCCCGAAGAGGCAACATGTGTCACCCCTCCAATGGGCTCACCACCCATAGCAGGGGCCATAGAGGTCGGGTGCAATGTGAGCTGGGCGGCAGCCGAAGGCAGGGCACTTGGCGGTCCGATCCTCGGCTACAGAAGCTAGCTCTTGGGACGTGGAACGTCACCACACTGGGGGAGAAAGAGCCTGAGCTAGTGCGCAAAGTCAAGAAGTTCCGGCTGGATATAGTCGGACTCACTTCGACGCAGAGCAAGGGCTCTGGAACCACTTCTCTCGAGAGGGACTGGACCCTCTTCCACTCTGGCGTTGCCGGCAGTGAGAGGCAACGGGCTGGGGTGGCAATTCTTGTTGCCCCCCGGCTCAAAGTCTGCACATTGGAGTTTAACCCGGTGGACGAAAGGGTAGCCTCCCTCCGCCTTCGGGTGGGGGGACGGGTCCTGACTGTTGTTTGTGCTTACGCACCAAACAGCAGTTCAGAGTACCCACCCTTTTTGGGTACACTCGAAGGAGTACTGGAAAGTGCTCCCCCGGGTGATTCCCTTGTCCTAATGGGGGACTTCAACGCTCACGTTGGCAACAACAGTGAAACCTGGAGAGGCGTGATTGGGAAGAATGGCCGCCCGGATCTGAACCTGAGTGGTGTTCTGTTATTGGACTTTTGTGCTCGTCACAGTTTGTCCATAACAAACACCATGTTCAAACATAAGGGTGTCCATATGTGCACTTGGCACCAGGACACCCTAGGCCGCAGTTCCATGATCGACTTTGTAGTTGTGTCATCGGATTTGCGGCCTTATGTTTTGGACACTCGGGTGAAGAGAGGGGCGCAGCTTTCTACCGATCACCTTCCTATGAGGAAGCAGTGCCTGGGGAATCTGTGGTGGACTCTCCTATTTCTGGGGCTGAGGTCGCTGAGGTAGTTAAAAAGCTCCTCGGTGGCAAGGCCCCAGGGGTGGATGAGGTCCGCCCGGAGTTCCTTAAGGCTCTGGATGCTGTGGGGCTGTCTTGGTTGACAAGACTCTGCAGCATCGCGTGGACATCGGGGGCGGTACCTCTGGATTGGCAGACCGGGGTGGTGGTTCCTCTCTTTAAAAAGAGGGACCGGAGGGTGTGTTCCAACTATCGTGGGATCACACTCCTCAGCCTTCCCGGTAAGGTTTATTCAGGTGTACTGGAGAGGAGGCTACGCCAGATAGTCGAACATCGGATTCAGGAGGAACAGTGTGGTTTTCGTCCTGGTCGTGGAACTGTGGACCAGCTCTATACTCTCGGCAGGGTTCTTGAGGGTGCATGGGAGTTTGCCCAACCAGTCTACATGTGCTTTGTGGACTTGGAGAAGGCATTCGACCGTGTCCTTCGGGAAGTCCTGTGGGGAGTGCTCAGAGAGTATGGGGTATCAGACTGTCTTATTGTGGCGGTCCGCTCCCTGTACGATCAGTGCCAGAGCTTGGTCCGCATTGCCGGCAGTAAGTCGAACACATTTCCAGTGAGGGTTGGACTTCGCCAAGGCTGTCCTTTGTCACCAATTATGTTCATAACTTTTATGGACAGAATTTCTAGGCGCAGTCAAGGCGTTGAGGGGTTCCGGTTTGGTGACCGCAGGATTAGGTCTCTGCTTTTTGCAGATGATGTGGTCCTGATGGCTTCATCTGGCCGGGATCTTCAGCTCTCACTGGATCGGTTCGCAGCCGAGTGTGAAGCGACCGGAATGAGAATCAGCACCTCCAAGTCCGAGTCCATGGTTGGAATGCCATCTCCGGGTTGGGGAGGAGACCCTGGCCCAAGTGGAGGAGTTCAAGTACCTAGGAGTCTTGTTCACGAGTGGGGGAAGAGTGGATCGTGAGATCGACAGGCGGATCGGTGCGGCGTCTTCAGTAATGCGGACGTTGTACCGATCCGTTGTGGTGAAGAAGGAGCTGAGCCGGAAGGCAAAGCTCTCAATTTACCGGTCGATCTACGTTCCCATCCTCACCTATGGTCATGAAAGGATAAGATCACGGGTACAAACGGCCGAAATGAGTTTCCTCCGCCGTGTGGCGGGGCTCTCCCTTAGAGACAGGGTGAGAAGCTCTGCCATCAGGGAGGAACTCAAATTAAAGCCGCTGCTACTCCACATCGAGAGGAGCCAGATGAGGTGGTTCGGGCATCTGGTCACCCGAACGCCTCCCTAGGGAGGTGTTTAGGGCAAGTCCAACCGGTAGGAGGCCACGGGGAAGACCCAGGACACGTTGGGAAGACTATGTCTCCCGGCTGGCCTGGGAACGCCTCGGGATCCCCCGGGAAGAGCTAGACGAAGTGGCTGGGGAGAGGGAAGTCTGGGTTTCCCTGCTTAGGCTGTTGCCCCCGCGACCCGACCTCAGATAAGCGGAAGAAGATGGATGGAAGATGGATGGAAGTACAACCCATTCACCATAATTAGCATTAGATAATATGCTCACACGTTTACAAGTGTCTGTGTTATTATTATTAATTACAATCGCTATACTTTTTCGATTGTTTCTGTCACAAACTCGCATGGCTGCAATATTTGTGACACCAAGATGCAGGGAACCAGGAGGACAACGATCAGGTGAAATGATTTTAATAGGGTAAGCAGAGAGACCGCACTCTTGCTAGTTCAAATATAAAGCAATCCTCGAGCACTGAGGAGCGCGCGAGACAAGCATAAATAGAAACATGCTGATTGGCAGCCGGTCCACACTGGCTGCCAATCAGTACCAGGTGAGGGAACAAACAAAGCGCTCAGCGGGACAAGCAGGAAGTGGAAACAAAATAAGAGCACTGATAGGAATTGAATACAAAACAAGGAAACGAACAGAAATTAAGTGACAGATATACAGATGACAGTCATAATTTCAATTTCACAAATTCACCGAAACATCACCCTGGAGTGATTGAGTCTATTGAGCTGATTGGAGAGCTGGCTTCCGCAGCTTGTGGGTTCATGATAATGTTTGTGTTGTTTTGTTTGATCATCCGTTTTACTGCTGTGTTACAGGCACCGTTTGAAAACAAGTAATGAATGTAAATAAACATTTACAGTGTTTTCTGTGTAAGTTACTCATTATTTACACACACACACACACACACACACACACACACACACACACACACACACACACACACACACACACACACACACACACACAACACACACACACACACACACATATGTCTTAATTAGATTATCCAGACCATAGTGCTTGATACCGTGGTAGAGCGCAATGTATGTGTGTGTGGGAAGATTTTAAAATCTCCTGACGATTGAGGGAATCCCTCATGAAACAGTTCTGTAGAGATGAAGTAGTCTTGTGATTTTTCACACACACACACACACACACACACACACACACATATATATATATATGTCTTGATTGGATTATCCAGAGAATAGTGCTCGATACCGTGGTACAGCGCAATATGTAGGTGTGGGAAAAATCACAAGACTACTTCATCTCTACAGAACTGTTTCATGAGGGGTTCCCTCAATCATCAGGAGATTTTAATTGAAGTATTCACATACAATGGTTTATATAGGGCACAGAGTTGGTGGGTACAGGCAGGCGTAGGGTGTGGTGATTGGCTCATGTGTTACCTAGGAGGTGTTTCCGTCTGTGGCGGCATATTGAAATGATTTCACTGCGCTTGTTGAGGGATGATAGATTTGGATGATATATAATAAACAGTTTCTCTTTTAAGCATAGGTTGCATCTTTTATTACCACTGTTGTAAGGTGTGCTGGATGCAAGAATTTGCCATGTTATTGAATATTCAACATTATTGTCTTTGAGGTTCCAAATGTGTTTGCTGAGTTCTGTAGAATTCCGCAAAGTCTGGTTTCTAAAAGAGGCGTTGTGATTGTTCCATCTTGTTTTGAACGCTCCTTCGGTTAATCCTACGTACGTGTCGAATGTGTTAATGTCCTTGCGTGTTACCTTTGCTTGGTAAACGACTGATGTCTGTAAGCACCCTCCGTTGAGAGGGCAATCAGGTTTCTTGCGACAGTTACATTCCTTATTGGTTTCAGAGTCGTTTAGTCTGGGGGTAGGCAGTCCTTTTGCAATTGCTTTGTTGTGGTTTGAAATGATTTGTTGTATGTTATTCATACAGCTGTAGCTCAATTTAATGTTGTTCTTGTTGAATATTTTTCTTTGGGTGTTTTCTTTGGGGAAGTGTTTGTCGATCAGAGTGAGGAACTTGTGGCCGATATTGGTTGAGACGTTTTTGCTGAATGGCGGATTGTACCAGATGATGTTGTTTCGTTTTCTGCTCTTTTTTGGTTGGTTTCCTGGAGTGGGTTCATAGGTGAGGGTGAAGTTGTATCCGCTTTCATCAAGTGCTTTCTGGTACGGGGGGGTTGCTTGGTCGAATTGACCAAGCAACCCACCCGTACATACAAGATTTGGCAGTTATGGGGAGAACATGCAAACTCCACACTGAAAGACCCTAAGCCCAGGAATAGACTTGGTGACTTTCTCGCCATGAGGCACACGCGTTAAACACTGTGCCACCGAAATATAATAACAAAACAAGATATAACAACCTAGTTATTATAATCATCTCATTTACCAGTGTTGCCTGCCTGTTGATGCTCGTTCATTGTTTCTTGTAAGCCACATTTTTCTGTTTATTCCTTAATTCCTGCATGACCGGTTGGTACCTCATAAAGGGACCATCTACTTTGCACTTCGCTAGCCTTCTCTGCAACCTGGGATCACGACAACATAAATGTTACATTATTATTATTTTTTTAATTAAACAATTAACATTTAATATCACATTCAAAAACACAGAAAATGGTACCCTGGTGTACAGGTATCAATTCCCAACCATATCGACTCAGACGTGAAAGGCACTTATCAACATAGTCGTGTTAGGGCGAAACTGCCTTGTTGTGGCATACCACATACAACATAAACCACTGCCATGTTCTACATGCTGACACACTCACATACATTGGTGTGCACAGTGTAAGCAAATGTACACAAAATGTACAAATGGCCCAAGACAGGGCACAAAGTCTCACTGAAGTAGGAGAGCGAGAGAGAGAGACTCCTCCAGACCAACACAGAAAATAAAATAAGCAATAAACAAAGTAAATAGGGGCAGCAAATAAAAGTAATCTTGGATTATTGGTGCATCGCTATGAGACTTGTACAGCAACTATGCATATGAAAAAATATGCAGTCCAAGCTACAGGGAACTCAAGAGTCGAGTGAGTCATTTACAATCCACTGCAGATTTGCAAATGCATTCTCTACACTTATTACATAGAGTTGCAACAAAGAAGTAGCTTTCAAGAGACTCCAAGGGAGTATTATGCTGAGAATAGCTTTAAAAAAATAAAGTTAGCGTCATGAGAATCATTTACCTGGAAACGTTTTTGTTTGTACATGCTGATCACGGAAATAAATGTGATACATAGTTGTTTTTTTTCAATTCACATGAAACATACAAAGCTATAAACTGGTAATTGACACCTTAATGACTCTGTTGTAAATAACCGTGTTGTATTTTGGAGGCTCTGTCATATTTTTCAGCTGATAAAATGAACTATACTGACGACGGAGGACATTTTGGAAATAAATCCAAGTATGTTTCAAAGGAATGTCACTTTTTTGGGGAATTTTGCATGTCATCCACAATTCTTATGTGAGACAACATGCATTTCTCTCTTTGTGTGTTCTAATCAGTAAAAAACTACTAGCAAGAGGCGGCAAACAAAATTATCTATTCCACCTATAAAGCCCTCTAAAACCATCAAAAACCTCGAACAATATTTTAAATACATCCCGTAGGACTATATGTAATGTAGTAACAGGCACATTCATGATAACGAGTAATATTCATGTATTTTGGCCATTTTAAACAATGCTGTAACTTCTTTCTTGGGGAAATTGATTTTACAGAGCGCATAGAAGTTAAAAGTTAAAGTCAAAGTACCAATTATTGTCACACACATACTAGATGTGGCGAAATTATTCTCTGCATCTCCTGACGATTTTAAAATCTCCCAACGATTGAGGGAACCCCTCATGAAACGGTTCTGTGGAGATGAAGTAGTCTTGTGATTTTCTCCACACATACATATTGCGCTCTACCACTGTATCGAGCACTATTCTCTGGATAATCCAATTAAGATATATATATATATATATATATATATATATATATATATATATATATATATATATATATATATATATATATATATATATATATATATATGGTACAGGCCAAAAGTTTGAACACATTCCCCACATCCGCGGTCCCCTTCAAGATTTCTCATTGTAGCCCATTGGGTTGAGTTTTTCCTTGCCCTGATGTGGGAGCCCAGGATGTCGTTGTAGCTTCAGCAGCCCTTTGAGACACTTAGGATTTATGGCTTTATAAATTATACTTTGGTTGATTGATTGATTGATTGATTGATTGTTATATATATATATATATATATATATATATATATATATATATATATATATATATATATATATATATATATATATATATATATATATATATATATATATATATATATATATATATGTCTTGATTGGATTATCCAGAGAATAGTGCTCGATACCGTGGTAGAGCGCAATATGTATGTGTGGGGAAAATCATAAGACTACTTCATCTCTACAGAACTGTTTCATGAGGGGTTCCATCAATCATCTCCTGTAGAGAGGAAGTAGTCTTGTGGTTTTTCCCACACCTACATATATATATATATATATATATATATATATATATATATATATGTATATATATATATATATATATATATATATATATATATATATATATATATATACATATATATATATATATATATATATACTTTTTTTTTTTTTTGGTTCCCTGGACACATTGCTTATTTACTGTATTTGTAAAACCGCTAAAACAACTGTAACATTTTTGAGGCTTGTAGACGAAAACGTTTTACATGAATAAAAAAGTACAATAATAATATTAACATAAAAAATATTCTTCTTATAGGGCCCTAATTTAGCCAGGGCCCTGATTCCAAGATGTGTTTACATTTGGGGAGTCAACGTATTTCGGAAAATAACGAAAATAATATGAATTTTCAACTAATGTGACTTATTTTCTTGAAAAAAATGAAAGTGATACATGTTTATAAAGGTCGAACATCTCTCAGCGCGTGTGAGTGGAGTCATGGTGGGCGTGTTTTCCGCCAGTGGGGCTCACTTGACGCTCTATTGATTTGTTGGAGGAGGAGAAAGTGAAAGAGGAGTGGGAGAGAAATCTCTGCTCCGCCGCAGAGAGAAGCAGGAAAAAGCGTGTGTGGCTCGGCAAAGTAGCGAACGATAACGATCGACAATAATCGGAAGGAGTGCACTGAAGTCACGCGTGGGAGCGGAAGCGTGGACGAGGAAAAAGTGAAAGGTTTTGGCGGAAGTACTTTCCCTCGCCCTGCATTCCGTCGGGGGTCTTTTAATGCCCCGAATTCGTCACGCGTGGAAGAGAAGCGAAGAGTGAAGAAGAAGAAGTTCCACGGCGTGAATAACACTCCTCGTCGCCCTTTCGGTGCTTTGTCCTCTCCCCCTTCCTGGCCCTGCATGGACGGGGATGGGGAGAGCCGGATGCTGTTCCAGCGGGGCCGAGCGCCTCGCCTCCCCGTCTCTGGCGCGCTGCTTCCGGCCACTGCTGGTGCTGATCATCGCTCTGACCTCCGCCGGCCGCATAGGTAACAAACACACAACTTGAAGTCGCTTAAATATCACACTCTAAAATCACGCCAGGTGTCAAATCGGCAGCTTTTATTGCTTCTACTGAATTCCACGGCTTACATTGGCTGTCTGTTTAGCGGCAGTGCAGCAGTCCGAGCACGGATCGAGTTTCTCCTCCTCGCCTCTCTCTGGAGCCTTCCTTCTCCTGCCTGCTACTTAATGGCAAGCACTGTACAGGCTACATGTCCACATATCCATATTATGCAGCCAATATTACAGCTCTTATCAATACTAACAAAATGCAGATATGCACCTTGATTCATAGTGGAAGAAAATCTTTATTGTTTGACTGTGGTCCACCAATAAGTGACCTGGAGCTATTCATAACACAAGATAAGGGTAGTTTATTGTGTAAAAAGCACATCATCAATACTACTACTGTGTATTATGTAGGTACGTCTTTTGTCTATAGCAGTGGCGCTTAAACATGTCGCATCCAAGAGCTAAAGTGAAAATGTGCCAATGGTCAACGGGCCAAACAGCGATTTTTACCGTGCAACATCACAAGTGAGGAATTTAGCTTCATACCGGCAATAATACATTATAAAGTAGTCACAGTGTGTGCCTAATTCAGGTAGCATACAAATCTGCGTCTACATTTTTAACCTCAAAACATGAAAAAGCCAATTTTCTGCAGATTTTTACCATTTCTAGGTGCTATTTTGTAACCATTTCCTTCGTAGATATTTCCTTGCTTTTAAACTTTACCCATACAGATTAAACGTATAGAGGATGCTAAATTTTGAAGCGTTTAGTTTTTTACTATAGGACGTTGGTGAAGCATGGCGACCAAGATGATCCTTTTCTATAGAGCAGGGGTTGGGAACCATGAAAACCAAGTTGTTTTTTTTTAATTTTCGTGAGAGCCATATAATATTTTTAAACTCTGAATTCAACTAAATGCGTGCATTTTTAAATAGGACCAACATTTTTAGAGTATTAAAAGTGTTATGTCCGGGAGGAGTAGACGGCACAGATTTAGAGTATTAAAAGTGTTATGTCCGGGAGGAGTAGACGGCACAGACAACAGGGGGCATTGTTTGGCCAAATGTTTATTATATACATTATATATATAATCACAAACAATAAGAATACTAAACATGGGAATGGCGTGTGTAAACTAGATCCAAAAGTGTGTGTGTGCGACTATGTATATGAATTAACTGTTGAGTGTTACCATGAGTGTGAAGCGAGACGCAAGTCCAAAAGTGGCAGGGCAGGCTCATAGTTCCGTGAGAAAAGCAGAAAGTCAGGGGCTATAACGGAGCGTAGGAAGTCCGTGTCCAAGCCAGAGGTCGAGATCCAAGAGGCAGTCCAGGAAGCAGAGGAACAAGGAACGACGAGACACACAGCACGTCAATGCGGGAGCAGAGGTCTGCAGTTGGAGCGACTTGGAGGATACAAAACAATCAAAAACACTGGGAAGAAAACACATATAAAGAGCTGGATGATTGCTTACGGTACACGAACAGATGGTTACGTTCTGGCACGGAACGCAGGTCTGCACTGGCTTAAGAAGCCCATGAAGCTCATCAATCATAAGTGCGTGAGTGCAAATTGATTGCAGCTGCTTGCCGCCACCGGAGTGACGCGTGCAAGAGATGAGCGGCCGTGGGCATGTCCCGAGGTGCGCTCCGCGGGGCTCGTAAATGAATTGTCATTGACGTGCGCCCGGACCGTGACAATAAGTCTTTCATTCTTTTTAATAACATTGTTATTCTGAAACTCAGCAATAATATATAAAATTCTTCTTACCATTAATGCCACTTCTTGAACATGTGCGGTAGAAAACAGATGGATGGATTAAAATGCATAAGAATGTTTTATATTTTAAATTTTATTTTTAACACTGTGACTACTACCAAAATTATTCATTACTTATCATGTTAAGCAATGTCAGCTATGATTTATCTGAGAGCCGAATGCAGTCGTCAAAAGAGCCATGTCTGGCTCGAGAGCCGTAGGTTCCCTACCCCTGCCACGGAGTGTCAAAAAGTCACAACTTTACCGTAAAGCAGGGGTCACAAAATCAAACCCAACTAGTTCGCCTTTGACAAAAAATCTATAAATTTTATGATTTAAAAAAAGCTGTCAGCTCAGTCACCAAAATAAAATAAAATAAATAAAATGTACAGTGGTTTTTACAATAGACTACTTTAAAACTGTACCACTGTTGTTTGATGTTAAATTCTGGTAACTGATCTGCCAGTTGTATCCCTGTTCTATAGGCATTAGGGATTAGATTACGATAATTGTCCTTAAGATTCGATTCAGAATTCTTGCAATACCCTATTTCTTTGAATTGCCGCCGGGGCGCTAATTAATTTAAAACCTCTTCTCACTCCTGCGCTTGCCAAAGGGATGCAGTAAAAGTAAGCATGCGCTATTTATTTTAAAACCTCTTCTCACTCCGCCACTTACCAAAGGTATGCAGTAAAAATTTGTGTGTGATGTAAGCTTGGACCTTAAATCCTACTGAATAGCTCTTAATCTTCTTCCCTTTATGCAATTTCAAATTACTGGTATTGAAATTAGCCTCCTGCATTTTGAAAGTGATAACAGGGAAAGTGTCACTCGTGATCTCACGAGTTTGACCAGGCGGTAATACAAAGCATGCGCTAATTATTTTGGGAAGCCAGTTTGACCCGGCAGTAATTCAAGGCAGATGAATACTATATACCCTGCGGCAATTCAAGGAAATACGGTATATTATTTGTTATAAAAAAAAACTTACAAAACAAAAGCTTACAAAAACTCCTCTTGGCTCCTAACGTATGATGTACTGTATATGCGCAACCGGAGATGGCCTAAACATTTTTGGGGGGAATTGTTCAGGGTGTACACTGCCTTCTAGCCGAGTGCAGCAGAGATAGGCTCCAACCAGCTGCCACTTGGGCAGTGTTATTCCTACATACAGCTACAAAAAAAGCAAAAAATTTGCAATGATAATACATATTTTACTTATACGATTGCACCATGCATGGACAAACAACGAAACAAAACAAAAACACAACTTCAACACCCATATACACCGTGCTGGCTTCTGCAGGGCTCCACGCCAGGGACAGGAACAGACTCAACAAATCAACCAAGAGAGGCGACTCTGTCGTAGGCTTCCCACGAGCCCCGGTTCAGTGTTCAATCCGCGTGGATGAATGAGAATCTGTCTTGGGACACCATAGTGTCCGATACATGCCCAGGCTCTGTAAAGCTTGCTCATCTTGACGCTCATTGCTAGTAGCGAAGCTCCGTCTCTTCTTCTGCATCCCCTCCGGTCTCTCCACGCGGCAGAGAACCAAGAACTGGTCTCCGGTGCTGGTCTCCGGTTCACAAAAAAACAGCAAAAGCGGCGTACAAGTCACAGAAGTGCCATCCCTTGTTGCACAGTCCCCAAAAGGCCTGAACCAAAATTGGTTTGAATAGTCACTGTAAATTATTTGCGTGCAAAATTTGAATCATATTTGAAAAAAGACCCTAATATTTTGACACAAATGCAATTATATTATCAGAATGTTATACAGGATTTTTTTAAACTTCATTTGCTCAAAACAGTATAATGCTTAAACAATTTTATTTATACTGTAAAACAGTTAACCGTAAGAATAAAAATAGTACCCTTTTTTTCCAATTACAGTAATGCACTGTAAAAACAAATGTCGTAAATTTTACGGTAAAAAAAATGTAAACTAGCTGCTCACTCGTCAGAATTTTACTGTATAATTAACAGTTGTAGCGGGTTTCAATTGACAGAAACCTGGTGTAAAGTAAGTACGTTAAAGGTTAAAATAAATTGTGCGATTAATCTGAGTTTTGATAAGATTATTGCGATCATTGATTGTGATTAATTGCATTAGGGGCTTCACGGTGGAAGAGGGGTTAGTGCGTCTGCCTCACAATACGAAGGTCCTGCAGTCCTGGGTTCAATCCCAGGCTCGGGATCTTTCTGTGTGGAGTTTGCATGTTCTCCCCGTGAATGCGTGGGTTCCCTCCGGGTACTCCGGCTTCCTCTCACTTCCAAAGACATGCACCTGGGGATAGGTTGATTGGCAACACTAAATGGGCCCTAGTGTGTGAATGTGAGTGTGAATGTTGTCTGTCTATCTGTGTTGGCCCTGCCATGAGGTGGCGACTTGTCCAGGGTGTACACCCGCCTTCCGCCCGATTATAGCTGAGATGGGCGCCAGCGCCCCCCGCGACCCCAAAGGAGAATAAGCGGTTGAAAATGGATGAATGGATGGATAGTTGCATTAGCTCTAGAATCAAACATAGGTTATTTTCTGGACTTATGCAGATCCCAAATACACATCAGCAGGTACCAGAAGTTAAGAAAACTTGGTTTGTCTGCTAATGGGTGCCATTTTACGGTCCTTATACACGCACCACAATAACACTCTTATGTTTATTGCGCTGACAATCCATCAAGCGGTGCAGCTTCATAGCTTACCGAAGTCATAATAAAAACATTTCTGACAGATTATTGAGCGTTGTGTGTAGTGTTCTATATTCTCAACGGAACATTTAAAGTTTTGGTGTTGTTTACTACACATATCTCTTGTGTATGACGGCCATCTACTGGTCACACTTATCATTACACCATGTACCAAATTGTTTCGAGGTCAGTAAGTACAACCAGAATTATGCCGTACATAAGGCGCACCAGGTTTTTGAGAACATCTAATAATTTTAAGAGTGCCTTACAGTCCGAAAAATACAGTATCTGGTAGAGCTCGGTTTATTGTGTTGACATCACCAGTGAGATTCATTGCCTTTGACAAACAAAGTATCATTTTAAATGTTCAGTGGAAAAGACATGTTCTCGGTATAAGTCGTCTTTTAAAAAAACAGAAACACATCCCTGTCCAAACAAAGACTTGAGTGTAAAAGAAGTGTGTCCACCGGAAGCCGAAGGTTAATATGGTGTTTTACGTTTGTAAGTGTGTGACCATAAAATACAACGTGCTCTGCGCAGACAACGTGTTCCCTTCAGAACGGTTTTACTGATTCACTGTACAAGTGTGCATACTGTATCTGGTTTGTTTCACCCCGTGGAGCAAATATTTGAAACACAAAGCAGGAGGTGGTTCCTCGTGTGTCTTATCGTGCGTGTCCAGGGGGTCTGTGGAGCAGTCACACCTCTGGTAATTAGTTTACCACAGCCAAGGCCGGCGGGACAAAAGCTCCTCTGCACAGAGTGGGAAAAACGAGACCCACTTCCCGTTAAAAAGAACCCTCTAGGCACCCCTCTGTCTCACCTGGAAAGAATGCGTATCGTTCATTTGCCCAACGGAGCATTGATTTGTATTAACTTGTCCTTTTCCCTCCTGAGGTCTATTTGTCGCGGCTGCTGTGGTCTTAGCAGCCGTCTGTGCCGTGCGTGTGTTTAAACAGCCAGGCAGGCATGTTGGACTCTTGTGTCCACACTCCTGGCTGTCTAGTCTGGTAAGGGCGCATTGCTGTTGTAGGTTCCTGTAAATTGTTGCTGCTTCTGCTCAGAGGGCTGTTTGTGTGATCTGAGCTCAGTGTAAGAGCGCGAGAGCGAGGTGATCAATAAGCACTTCGGCTGCCAGATCATCCCTGTAGATCTCTCCCAGATCTCTGGAGATCCGAAAGGGGTTGGAGAGGCTGCCAATTGGGGAGACAAAAAACAACCTCTACACCAAGCATTGGGAGATCCACATTATGGATCTTTTAATCCCAGTGTGTTTGTCAAGAAGCCATGTGGGGAATCCAGGCTGAAATATCGCTGAGGGGGGAAGTTATTTCAGGAGGGAACAAAATCAACAACAGAGAAGCTATCCAGCAAAATAAATTTTTTTGCCTGTGAGATATAGACGCCGCTTGGGGAGGCGATGGAGCAAACACCAGAGCGAAATATTGCTATTGTTTTATTATGTCTGCTCACCCCAGGGTCTGATGCAAACCAGACTCCACATGTGGTGAATATCCCTCATGCACTTCTCTATCCCTCAAGTAGATTATCATCCCATTTATTCTCATTTAATAATATTTTCTCATTGTTCTCTTATCCACTTTGACTCACCTTACCATAAACTGTTGGATTGTTATTTTATTTAAGTATATGTTAGTCCAGTGCAGGTGGATTCTGTTTCGTACACATATTTGCATTTGGTACAGTATGTTAGAAGTTGCAAACTGTATCTAATTGGGGTTTACATTGGTGCCTGTGTAACAGGGTCAATTACGTCTTGTAAATAATGTATTTTCAAATGTTTTATTATTGTTATAATTACACAAAATATGTAAGTTACATGTAAATACCTGAATATTGTTTGATGTATTGTCAATGTGGAACCATTGTCTCGTTGTCCCTCCTAATGCAATAATAACTGTGACACCTGTCTTTTTATATGCGTTGGACACGCCTTCCAACTTCCCTTTTTGTCCACGATAACGGGAGAGGTAGGCGTCCATGCGACGACAGAAAACATTTTGTCTTGTTAAGAACTTTAATTAATTTCTTGTTCATTATTTTATTTGTGTAGGGCATGGGTGTCAAACTCTGGCCCACGGGCCAAATCTGGCCCGCCGTGTAATTTATTTTGGCCCTTGAGGCAATATCAATTTAGCATTAGAGCTGGCCCGCCGGTGTTATACAGCGTCGGTGTCGCTGTAACACCTCTTTCACCGATAATACTCATACTTGCCAACCCTCCTAATTTTCCCGGCAGACTCCCGAAGTTCAGTGCCCCTCACGAAAAATCTCCCGGGGCTACCATTCTCCTGAATTTCTATCGATTTCCACCTGGACAACTATATTGGGGGCGTGCATTTAAGGCACTGCCTTTAGCGTTCTCTACAACCTGTCGTCACGTCTGCTTTTCCTCCATACTAACAGCGTGTCACATAATATTTGTGGCTTTTACACACGCACACACACACACACACACACACACACACACACACACGTTAATTTCAAGCACACACGCATAAGTGAATGCAAGGCATACTTGGTCAACAGCCATACAGGTCACACTCAGGGTGGCCGTATAAACCACTTTAGCACTGTTACAAATATGCGCCACACTGTGAACCCAAACCAAACAAGAATGACAAACACATTTCAGGTGAACGTCCGCACCGTAACACAACAGAACAAATACCCATAAACCCTTGCAGCACTAACTCTTCCGGTAAACTTCCAGCAAACTGACCAATAATTAACGTTTTATTCATGCATTTTCTCTTGCTACTTCAAGGCTTGAATGTTTGGTTCATTCATTATTGTTATTTTATTTTCAAATGTATTATTAGCCTGTGGAAAAAAAAAATATATTTACCTCAGAAGATTGCAAATAGAAAAAAAGGCATTACATTTTTATTTAAATTTTATTTGAAATGCCATTGATATTCTTTTTAATTATTATTATTATTATTTGAAACTGGATTTTGCATGTCACTAAAGTTATATAAGCCTTGCTTGTTCAACATTTAATGCAAAACTTGTTTGGGTCCCTATTAAAAGGTTAATTTGTTCAACCTTGGCCCGCGGCTTTGTTCCGTTTAAAATGTTGGCCCACTCTGAGTTTGACACCCCTGGTGTAGGGGCTCGACGATGGCACAAAGTTTTTGATGACAATTGTATTCTGCATTATCAGGTACGTTTTTATTTTACTTTGTATGTAACGACGTCCGCCTTTTTGTCCACGATAACGGGAGAGGGGCTCGACAATGGCACAAAGTTTTTGATGACAATTGTATTCTGCATTATCAGTAAAGTGCAGTGGAGAAACCCATGGTGTTGCGGTCGTCTTCCATAAATCACACACAACGCAGAGGAAAAGACCACCGGTTACACTTGTACGCGTTTATTCTGGAGCCTGATAAAGATCACATTTTACTTGCAGTGTAAACAGTCAACTGAAAAAAAAAAATCAGATTTAAAAAAAAAAAAATCCGATTTGGGCCACTTTGGCCTGCAGTGTAAACGTAGTCTGTGTTTCATGTTCCAAACCAGAACCATTTTTATTCATGACAGAGGGGCTCTGTACAGTATTTGCAATTCCCGTTGGCCTTAATTCCCTTGTTGCTTCATCATTGGTGAAAGAGTGTGTTTGTGTTGTGTTGCCCCTGATGATATTACCTTTCTCAGACCCATGTTGATAAGATATGAAACTCTATTTTTGCGCAGCCTGCACAGGGAAGAAGTCAGGTTAATGGTGCACTGGTTAAAAACAATGTGCCCTCAGTACTTACACTGGTGTCTATGTCAGTATTTACCAGGCAGGGGAGAGATTCTCGAGTGGGGTGTGAGTGGTGGTGGGTATCTAGACGGACCCGCACTCTGCTTTGTAAAACTCCTTGAGTACTACCGCCCCCAAATGGTAGAACAAACTCCTTTTTGTCACCCAATTGAAATAAGTGTACAAAGACGTGCTTGTTTGTGTGTTTTTGTCTTAGTTAAATCTAATTTTGTTAAGTGATGGTGGAACGTGGAAGGAATTTGTGGATTTCAGCGGAAACCATTTTTGATTTTTCTTGGCCCGATCAGGAGATCATACCACCATCCAGGGTTTAGAAGAACACACAACCAGCATTCTTTCTCGTGTGTGTGTGTGTGTTTGTGTGTGTGTGTGTGCAGCTGCCCACACGCTGCAGAGTCCTTGCCTAATCTAATAGAAGCATGCTTTGACTGATGCATTAGGTCTGCTCTCTAATCGCTGCCTTCCTTTCTCAGATGGTCTATGTTACGAAAAACGTTACAATCCGAAATGAAGAAACAGGAACAATAACAATCCAGAATTTGCTTGGAATAAAGGACACAATGAAAAAGCATGTTACGGTTCCTGGTGCATACATTTTAGCTGCGACAATTTTATTAAAGTTACAAGAAACACAACTTGATCTGTAGGTCACTCACCTGTAGTGCCATAGAAATACTTTGTCATATTAGGTTATATTATACAAACCCCACTTTTTTTGCCTGTGGGCACTTTTTTTGTGAATCGTATATTTCGGACTATAAGGGGCACTGAACATCTTTTCATTATCTCAAAAATTGACTGTGCACCTCATAACCCGGTGTGCCTCATGTACAGATTTATTCTGGCTGTGCTTACCGACTCCAAAACAATTTTAGTTGGTACGTGGTCTAATGATAAATGTGAGCGGATGGCAGTCACACATAAAAGATACGTGTGGACTGCAAGTTGACACCTGTTCAATAAATGATGCTAGCAAGCAAGCCCAGAATGTTGCTGTTTCATTGAGGATATAGAACATTACACAAAGCTTTCAAAAATCCGTCAAAATGTTTTCGTCTAACTTTGGTAAGCTACGAAGCTATACCTCTTGATGAATTGTTGGAGCCTTACGGCTATCATAGTCAGGCGTACTGTGCTTCAACATACAGGTATTATTATGGTGTTTGTGTGTGTGTGTGTGTGTGTGTGTAAGGACCCCAAAATGGCACCAATTAGGAGACATATTATTTGGTGTTTTGTTTTGCTATGTTACGCAAAAACATATTTTCTTACTTACTAGTACCTGCTGTTGTGTTTTTGGGATCTGCATAAGTACCAAAAATGTGCACGTGACCGCCATTGTACTCCACGCCGTAGTCAATGAGCTCCTACTTGTTCTCTATCATCCTGTTAAAATGTCTTCATCCTCCGCTGATGCCATTTTTAATATAAAGTAGCGTAACTTTCTAACTTCAAATCTGTCAGTAGACTCGTTATGAAAATTTTAAAAAACTACCGGTACAACAAAGATGGCGAAGAAGACGTTGTTGAAGTAGCGTAGCGTAAATAAGACCGCCGACAAAACGGCTCATCCTGAAGAGACGCTCAGAATACGGCATGAAAACGGTCTGTAAAATATAATCTACGCAAAATTTTCACCAAAGAACCACCATTACATGTTATGGAGACCACAAGGAAAGGTTTTAAATGAAAGCAAAAAAAAAAAAAAGAACACAATTAATATATGGCGCTTTATAATCCGGTGCGTCTTTTGTATGAAATTAGACCTGAATAAACACACTCATCGGCAGTGCGTCATGTAATTCGTTGCGCCCTGTGGTTAGAAAAATACGATATTTGAAAGTGCCAAAAAATGTAAAGATTAGAGCTCCACCATTAATTGATATAAAATCTTTATCTGACTAATTAATTATGCAGTGGTAAAAAAAAATTATCATTAAATTGATGTTCCTGTTTATCACGTCTTGTGCTTCCAATCTACCGTAGGATTCTCCTTCTTGAAATAGGTGTTGGTACAATATGTGTCCCTAATCTTCTTCCACAATGCAGCTTCTAAATTACTAATTGTCATCTAAATGGGAACAAATTAAATGTTTCTTACAACAACTATCATGCTCTCCGTGGAACTAAAGGACAATAAATAGCTAAACGAGTTACACTACACACTGTAGCAGCGAATTAAAAAGCATAGCTAACCGCTGAACTAGAGCTTTTGAATGTAAACAGTGGCAGGCGGATCGATACAAATATTGACAGTAACAATACCAAGTATATTATCAGTATATGGTTAATATAGTAGTATGTTTTTTTTACTATCACAAAATGTTTTTTTGTCGTTTGTGTTATTGTTTGGTACATACATTACTCGGGAAATTCAAGGCAATATTTGTTCAGTTATTTTGCGCTCTTTATTATTTTTTTTATGTAATAAAGGGAATAAGGAAATCATTTGAATAATAATTGGCATTGTCGGATTGCTATTGTGATCAAAAATCTAATTATTTATGATTATCAACATTGTATTGACCAATACTGCCCCTGTAACGACTGTGTACTGGATCTATAACCAATTTTCTTTTAGTGTCGCCCAAAACTATCGTAAAGTATCAAAACAACAGAAGAATAAATTATTATTATTTTTTAACATAATTGTATATGGATCTGTGTCACAGCAGAAAGTAACTACATATTAGGAGTAAATTAACAAGTCGGTTAGTAATCGTGTTGAGAAAATTATGCAATATGTTTGTAATATGAATTGATTTACATGTACCCCGACTTAAACACATTGAAAAACTTGTTCGGGTGTTACCATTTAGTGGTCAATTGTACGGAATATGTACTGTACTGTGCAATCTACTAATAAAAGTTTCAATCAATCCATCAATCAATGTTGCCACATATGTCATTAACCAATTCAAAAGCCTTTGAAAGCAGCTGTGAAATGGTTCCATTATCAATCAATCAATGTTTATTTGTACAGCCCTAAATCAAAAGTGTCTCAAAGGGCTGCACAAACCACAACGACATCCTCGGTAGAGCCCAAATAAGGGCAAGGAAAAACTCACACCCAATGGGACGTCTGTGACAGTATCAATGATGACTATGAGAAACCTTGGAGAGGACCGCATATGTGGGCTACACCCCACATATGCCCATATATATACGTCGCACTAGAGAATAAATCACATTTTGGGGGGAAATGTATTTGATACAATCCCACACCAAGAATAGACATTTGAAAGGCAATTTAAAGTAAATAAAGAAGAGTGAACAACAGGCTGAATAAGTGTACGTTATATGACGCATAAATAACCAACTGAGAAGGTGCCTGGTATGTTAACGTAACATTTTACGGTAAGAATCATTCAAACAACTATAACATATAGAACATGCTATACGTTTACCAAACAATCTGTCACTCCTAATCGATAAATCCCATGAAATCCTCTTCCTCGATGTCGCTTCTAAACAACTCTGCGCCGTTTCCTCTTGTCGTTTTCTGCTGCATATTTCACTACATCCAGCTTGTAATCTGCAGTACATGATTTCCTTTTCGATCCAATTTTTGTTCAGCCCTTCTCAGTTTTTATAAGTTACCGCCAACGATGAAATGATTCATTTTAATAGCTACGGCAGGAGCATATCGCATATAGCAGTTAGCATTCCATGACCCACAATGCACTTCTGCCGTGACCCACCCCCGCCGAATTGTTATTGGTTGATGTGTATGTGACGATTGCTTACGTGTGTGTGCCGATTGCTGACATTTTGTCGGTCTCTTCCGCAAATGAGATCAATAATATTATTTGATATTATGTAATCTGCAGTACATGATTTCCTTTTCGGTGTCATTTTTGTTCAGCCCTTCTTAGTTTTTATGAGTTACCGCCAACGATGAAATTATCCATTTTAATAGCTACGGCAGTAGCATATAGCAGTTAGCATTCCATGACCCACAATGCACTTCTGCCATGACCCTCCCCCGCCGAATTCTTATTGTTTGACGTGTATGTGATGATTGCTGACGTGTGTGTGATGATTGCTGACATTTTCTTCGTCTCTTCCGCAAATGAGATAAATAATATTATTTGATATTTTACGTAATGTGTTAATAATTCCACACATAAGTCGCTCCAGAGTATATGTCGCACCACTTGCCAAACTATGAAAAAAACTGCGACTTATTGTCCGAAAAATACGGTAGTTCGTTATGACAAGAGACTCCAATATATAAAGCAATATAGATTTTAAAGACATATCGGCCATCCCTAGTTGCTTTATTTAGCGAGTACAGATACGCATTAAGAGTGAAAAAATAATGAAAAAGTCCATAGGGAGTTGAAAGTGTGAGAAACAAAAGAAAAATACTGTACACTCTTTTTGTTTACATCGCTTAATCAACCTTCTCATGTCATCTTTTCGAAAATATATATTTTAATATTGTATTTTAACCATCTGACCTATTTGTCAGTTTGTTTGTTTTTCTAAAAATTTGCATGAATCTTAAATATCTTAAATGTTAAAGGGTTGGTGTACAGTGGTTAGAGCAGGCCTGAATATATACAGGATTAGTAATAAAACACGTTTTGATCCGTTGTTTTATTTTTAGCTGAGTCCTGTTCCAAACACAACAGCAGTTTAATATCATGGGACAAAAAAGTCCCCATTGTCTACTATTATAACTAAACATTTTCACTGCACAGTCATTACACAATACTGTACAATCATTCATTCATACATTTTCTACATTCACGGTTTCATTTTGGAGAAAAATATGGGAAAATACAAACCCCGTTTCCATATGAGTTGGGAAATTGTGTTAGATGTAAATATAAACAGAATACAATGATTTGCAAATCATTTTCAACCCATATTCAGTTGAATATGCTACAAAGACAAAATATTTGATGTTCAAACTGATAAACATTTTTTTGGGGGCAAATAATCATTAACTTTAGAATTTGATGCCAGCAACAAATAACGAAGAAGTTGGGAAAGGTGGCAATAAATACTGATAAAGTTGAGGAATGCTCATCAAACACTTATATGGAACATCCCACAGGTATACAGGCTAATTGGGAACAGGTGGGTGCCATGATTGGGTATAAAAGCAGCTTCCATCCATCCATCCATCCATTTTCTACCGCTTATTCCCTTTCGGGGTCACGGGGGGCGCTGGCGCCTATCTCAGCTACAATCGGGCGAAAGGCAGGGTACACCCTGGACAAGTCGCCACCTCATCGCAGGGCCAAGGGTCACCACTTTCTAAGCAAATTGTCGAACAGTTTTAGAACAACATTTCTCAACGAGCTATTGGAAGGAATTTAGGGATTTTACCATCTACGGTCCGTAAAATCATCAAAAAGTTCAGAGAATCTGGAGAAATCACTGCATGTAAGCGATGATATTATGGAATTTTGATCCCTCAGGCGGTACTGCATCAAAAACCAACATCAGTGTGTAAAGGATATCACGACATGGGCTCAGGAACACTTCATAAAACCACTGTCAGTAACTACAGTTGGTTGCCACATCTGTAAGTGCAAGTTAAAACTCTACTATGCAAATCCAAACCCATTTATAAACAATATCCTAAAACGCCGCAGGCTTGGCTGGGCCCGAGCTCACCTAAGATGGACTGATGCAAAGTGGAAAGGTGTTCTGTGGTCTGACGAGTCCACACTTCAAATTATATTTGGAAACAGAGGACGTGGTGTCCTCCAGAACAAAGAGGAAAATAACCATTCGGATTGTTGTAGGCGCAAAGTTTAAAAGCCAGCATGTGTGATGGTATGGGGGTGCATTAGTGCCCAAGCCATGGGTAACTTACACATCTGTGAAAGGTCTATACAGGTTTTGGAGCAACATATGTTGTCATCCAAGCAAATTTATCTTGGACGCCCCTGCTTATTTTATCAAGACAAGTGTTACCACAGCGTGGCTTCGTAAAAAAAGAGTGTTGGTACTCTCCTGGCCCGCCTGCAGTCCAGACCTGTCTCCCATCGAAAATGTGTGGCACTTTATGAAGCATAAAATACAACAGCGGAGACCCCGGACTGTTGAACGACTGAAACTCTACATAAAACAAAAATGGGAAAGAATTCTTCTTTCCAAAGCTTCAACAATTAGTTTCCTCAGTTTCCAAACGTTTATTGAGTGTTGTTAAAAGAAAAGGTGATGTAGCACAGTGGTGAACATGCCCTTTCCCAACTACTTTGGCACGTGTTGCAGCCATGAAATTCTAAGTTAATTTTTATATGCAAAAAAAATAAAGTTTATGAGTTTGAACATCAAATATCTTGTCTTTGTAGTGCATTCAATTGAATATGGGTTGAAAAGGATTTGCAAAACATTGTATTCCGTTTATATTTACATCTAACACAATTTCCCAACTCATATGGAAACGGGGTTTGTAGAATAATAATACATTTTTACAAACTGTCCTTCATAATTTTGACAAAATAATAGAATAATAAATGACACAATATTTTTCTGCATACGTCAGCAGACTAAGTAGGAGCAAGACAAGTTGTCTAGTATGTTCACTATTTTATCTACGGACAAAATTGCAATAATTAAAAAAAAGATGTTTAGTGTACCATAAGATTATTTGATAAAATAAATCCAACAATGCAATTTTTTGTGGTCTCCTCTATTTAGAAAAGTATTGAAATACATTTTGGTACTGATAACAAAATATTAGTACCGAGACAACCCTATTCTCTTTACAAAATGGCTCCAGAAATCACATATAATAATGCTTTCTGTACATAAACCTATATCTGTCACATAGGCAAAGATTAATGGTAGCTTTGTATGCCTTTTGATTATAAACACAGTCTTATCTCCTTCAGTCTTAAGTAGGCCTAATAATTCTTTATCTTTTCTTCCGCTGCTCTTTGCTCTTTGGTTTATTACGCTCACAGAGCGGCTGGGCTGATTGATCCAAGTGTTCTAACCCGCCGGCGGGCGGATCTTTTTCTTGTTTTATTGGATTGCAGCCGGCCAGTAATTTTGTGTGTTTAACATCAAAGCCTACTTCAAACAGTCCTCTTAGTCGTATTCATCAACTTTCCGTTTCTGCTTGAAGCCAGGCTGCCATTGTTGTTGGACCCAGGTGATGATTTTTTTAGCACACGTGTGTAATTGTTCCTCTTTGCTCTGTGTCCTCCAGGTCAGTGTCAGGTGATCACTCCTCAGTGTCGCATTCAAAAGTGCACCACCGACTTTGTCTCCCTGACCTCTCACCTCACGCCGGCCGTGGATGACTTCCATGTTGAATTTTGCAAAGCCTTGCGTGCGTACTCGGCCTGCACCCAGAGGACAGCCAAGTCTTGCAGGGGAAATCTGGTCTTCCACTCGGCCGTGCTGGGCATCTCAGACCTAATGAGCCAGAGGAACTGCTCCAGGGATGGCCCCACGTCCTCGACGCACCCCGAGGTCCACCATGAGCCGTGCAACTACTACAGCCGCACCCAGCACGCGCACACTCACGCCCACGCACACTCGCACGGCCACAATACCTCCCGGGCTGGATTCCTGTTCTGCGGCCTGTTCGGGGACCCCCACCTAAGGACGTTCAAGGACAGCTTCCAGACTTGCAAGGTGGAGGGGGCGTGGCCTCTCATCGATAATACCTATCTGTCGGTGCAGGTCACCAACGTTCCAGTCGTCACGGGCTCCAGCGCCACGGCAACAAACAAGGTAAGATAAGTGGTTTTAGTACGTTTGTGCCCGCGGGCCGGATCTATTGACCCCGGGGTGATATTTGATTAGTATTAGAACCGGCCCGCGGGCCACAGCCGCCTGCTGCTGTTTTGCACGCACCAATACTCCAACAGGGCGCTACGAATTTTCAAAATGGGGTCCCAGGAACCCCATCAAGTCATAAAAATGGTGTTCCACAGTAAATTTTTGGGTCCCACTTTTTTTGTAACCGTTTTGAAAACAAATGATAAATTGTTCAATTGTTTGTTTAATTGCTTATTTAGGATCAGCGGCAGGCTGGTCTTCCTGGGGTCCTTATTATAATATAAGTTACAATAACATACTCAAGATACAATCATAATACAATAACAATACATACATTATCAAAATGCAATACCTGTATAGATGCACAACAACAAAATATACAGTTAGAGCTCAAGATGTCCGATAATAGCTTTTTTACCGATATCCGATATTCCGACATTGTCCAACTCTTAATTACCGATACCGATAAGAAACCGATACCGATATATGCAGTCGTGGAATTAACACATTATTATGCTTAATTTTGTTGTGATGCCACGCTGGATGCATTAAACAATATACCAAAGTTTTCCAAAATAAATCAACTCAAGTTATAGGAAAAATATGCCAACATGGCACTGCCATATTTATTATTGAAGTCACAAAGTGCCTCATATTTTTTAACATGCCTCAAAACAGCAGCTTGGAATTAGGGACATGCTCTCCCTGAGAGTGAGAGACAGTATGAGGAGGTTGAGGTGGGCGGGTTTTCGGGGGGCGCGGATGAGGTGGAGGGTAGGGGGTAGCGGGGGGGGGGGGGGGGGTGTATATTGTAGCGTCCCGGAAGAGTTAGTGCTGCAAGGGTTCCGGGTATTTGTTCTGTTGTGTTTATGTTGTGTTACCGTGCGGATGTTCTCCCGAAATGTGTTTGTCATTCTTGTTTGGTGTGGGTTCACTGTGTGACGCATATTTGTAACTGTGTTAAAGTTGTTTGTACGGCCTCCCTCAGTGTGACCTGTATGGCTGTTGAACAAGTTTGAATGCATTTACTGATGACTTTGAAACGCCGTAGATATTATGTGACATGGCCGGCATGGAAAGGAAGTGAGTTTAAGGATTATTACCGCTCTGTGCCTCTCCCTACGTCCGTGTACACAGCGGTGTTTAAAAAAGTAATACATTTTACTTTTTGAAACCGATACCGATAATTATGGAACCGACACAGATCATTTCCGATATTACATTTTGAAGCAGTTATCAGCAGTCCGATATTAACGGACATTCCTAGTTAGAACCTAGCAAAGGCAAAAACCATGAATGTAAACAGCATCTCAACGCTAACAAATATTTAGAAGTCTTTTCAATCCTACCTTGCTAGGGGTATTCCTTATATGCAAAGGAAGAGTATTCCACAAAGTAATAGCCTTATACAGTACAGTGACTTTCATGGCGTTGGTTCTTGGGCGTGGCAATGCGAGTAGTCCTTGAGATGAGGTTTTGGTGCCGTACCTATCAATGTCAGAACTATAACCAATGTGACTACTAATGTCTATAGGACAAGGGTAAAAATAACATTTCCTATGAATAACAACAGATTTTTTGAAAAGCTGTTCATAACTTTCACCCATAAATGTTTGCATAATATGCATTATCCTGTTATATCTCACATTCTATATTGTGTTTTGGAAAAAGGTTGTCATAAACGTTACTTAATTCATTTAGAAAATTATACAAAAGAATATAATTTTTTATGCATATGTAAATGTATTCAGTTATAAACATTCATTCACTTTCTGTTTTCCTTCATGGATCTAAGCTTTACCGCTGCCGGTATTTTTTCCTATATTTCTATTGTAATATTTTCAGAATGAGTTTGTTCTATTTTTGGCCAAAGTAGGACAAAGAAAACAATCTGATGTTGTCTATATTTTTGTTTTAATGCCATGATTTTAATAGTCCGGCTTGGGTGTGCACATATTTTCCTCCATGCGGCCTCTGAGCTAAAATTAGTTTGACACCCCTGTTTTAGTGGATTGTGTACATTTTTTTTTACTTTTCGGAGAGTAAAACACCTACCAGAAGGATCGTGGCGATCAGCATATCGTAAACGTTAGTGACAACAGCCAATCAGAGCCAGCCTTACCGCCTCTCCATTTTTCGGTTACAAGGTACATCAGAAGTAAACCACATGACCGAACTCGGCCCCGAAGGCGCAACCGAGGACAGCCTAATAGATGTCAACTGGGACTCGGGAGTTCTTCCTTCAGGGATGAGGACATTGTTGAGGAAAAAATGCTGACTCAGCGTCGGCTTTGTGGCGGTGCTTTGGGTTACCAAAGTGATGTGGAGCAAATCAAGTAGAACCTTGATGTATGGACCTCAACATGAATTTATTAACGTGGACCCCGACTTAAACAAGTTGAAAAACTTATTTGGGTGTTGTCATTTAGCGGTCAATTGTACGGAATATGTACTAAACAGTGCAATCTACTAATAAAAGTATCAATCAATCAATCACACGGAAGTATAACTGCCTACAACGTCCTCTACATCTTGTTGTCACATCCGCTTTACCTCCATACTAACAGCGTGTCAGCCAAGTCATATAATATACACGGGCTTTTTACAGACACACATAAAGGAATGCAAGGCATAGTTGATCGACAGCCATACATGTCACACTGACAGTGGCCCTATAAACAACTTTAACACTGTTACAAATATGTGCCACACTGTGAACCCACACCAAACAAGAATGACAAACACATTTCGGGAGAACATCTGCCCCGTAACACAACATAAACACAAAAGAACAAACACGCAGAATCCATTGCAGCACTAATTATCCCGGGACGCTACAATATAAACCCCCGCTACCACCAAACCCTGCCAACCTCAACCCCCCCTATCTCCCGAATTCGGACGTCTCAAGGTTGGCAAGTATGCCGGCAACACATGTATTGATCGATCTCCGGTGCTCATTTAGTTATCACAGCAGTGCTGTACTTAGCTACTGTGCTAGTTTGTATGCTTTGGCTTTTTACAGCATCCTTCTATTTTTGCGATCTCAATGTGAGTCTAAAGAGAGCAATGGAAAGCGATGTGTGGTTTGAAACATTCAGGAAGTACCCACAGTGTTGTCGATACTGCCTCAATTTGACTGACAAGGTAAAATGGATTTGATTTAAAGTTAAGGAGTTTGATTTCAAACTGTGAGTGCATCACAGGGTTAGGGACTGTGTGTGTGCGTGTTAGCAGGGCGGATGAAAATGAGGACAATTCACCTAGTCATCGTCGTTTTGGTTTTTATATTACATATAAAGTTGATCCATCACCCCCCTTGTTATGTCCGTTTTGATATCTTCAAAGTGTGCAAACTTTGACTTAACTATGGACTTTTTTCAAGACAGGGAACGGTTTTTCCTGTTTACATTGTTTCTTACGGAGAAATTTGCTTCAGCATACACACTTTTCTATTTAAGAACCCTGGTTCTGAACCAAATAAGTTTGTAAATCAGGGTTGTACTGTACAACACAACACATTTGTTTAATTACACAACTTGAGGGTTCCTGGTTCGATCCCCACCTTCTACCAATCTTGTCACGTCCGTTGTGTCCTTGAGCACCCTTGCTCCTGAAGGGTATTGGTTAAAGCCTTGCATGGCAATGTGTAAATGGGTGAATGTGGAAATAGTGTCAAAGCTGGTTCAAAATCCCACCTAAAACCAACCTCGTCACGTCCGTTGTGTCCTGAGCAAGACACTTCACCCTTGCTCCTGATGGGTGCTGGTTGGCGCCTTGCATGGCAGCTCCCTCCATCAGTGTGTGAATGTGTGTGTGAATGGGTAAATGTGGAAGTAGTGTCAAAGCGCTTTGAGTACCTTGAAGGTAGAAAAGCGCTATACAAGTACAACCCATTTATCATTTAAAGCGCTTACAGTACCTTGAAGGTAGAAAAGCGCTATACAAGTATAACCCATTTACCATTTACCATTATTCCAAAAAGTAGCACCCAAGAGATTATACTAAAAGCGTGAAAATGCGAGCAGAGAATGTACAGCTTGCTACTGCAAACAGTACACGTAGCATAATAGCAGTTAAAGATGATGCACATTTGCAAGTAGCAGTTCCGGCAACAGGGTATGTATGATTTAAAAATGGTTATGTTTACATTTTAAAACGTTATCATTATCTCTGAGGAGGCAATTTGTTTATGTTGGCATAGACTATGATGTATCGAAATGGGCAGAATAAATCCCTATTTGGAACATTCCTAATGATGGTAAACAAATGGTTGGCCATATATCACCCAGCCCTACTCAAGCAGTAGAGTTTTGTTTTGCTTAGTAGAGTTGATAGCACACTCTCTAAGTCATACAATTTGTAATTCAAACAACATTTTTTGGTAAATACCTTTCTAAAGTCACACAAAAAAACTACTGTAGATATCAAATTGCTATTTGGCATGATGTCACACATGTCTGTCCTATGAGAATATGACTTCCTAAATATTGCTTTTTTTGGGGGCTTTGTATTTTTTGTGATGCAGCCACAGTAGAATAACAGTTTTTTTTACCTTGATGAAATGTGACGTTTACCATAGATTCAGATATTGAACGTATTCAATATGGATGTCATAAAATGCTCAAAATTATAGCCGAGAGGTTTATTTACTTACTGTACACCACAACATGGATGGGTTGCTAATTAGAGGCAGGCAATAATTGGATAGGGGTTTACTTACAAAATCTGAAAACACATGTTATATAACAACTTTTTGTTTTTTTCTACTTTAATGTTTTGGAGCTACGGAAAAACTGTAATAACGGCTGACTTCATTGCAAACGACAAAAGGAAGAAACAAGTGTTACACCAACAGTTGAGTTGCAACATTTTCAAAAAACAGGCAGAGGACGTTAATGCATTTATGATGCTTCAAATGAAGCTACTGCCAGAGTTGATCAAAACAACACCAGGAGGTTGCCTACAGCCACAGTTGTCAATGCCAATTTCATGTGGACAAAATGCATATAAGAGACCCCAGCAGTTATTTTCTTTTGCCAATTATGCAAATGGTGGTATACAGTATAGGCCAAAAGTTTGGACACACCGTCCCTCATTCAATCGGTTTTCTTTTTTTTCATGACTATTTACATTGTAGATTGTCACTTAAGCCATCAAAACTATGAATGAACACATGTGGAGTTATGTACTTAACAAAAAAAAGGTGAAATAACTGAAAACATGTTTTATATTCTAGTTTCTTCAAAATAGCCACCCTTTGCTCTGATTACTGTTTTGCACACTCTTGGCATTCTCTCAATGAGCTTCAAAAGGTAGTCATCTGAAATGGTTTTCACTTCACAGGTGTAAATAGTCAAGAAAATAAAGAAAATACATTGAAATGAGAAGGTGTGTCCAAACTTTTGGCCTGTACTGGATGTCATCTTACAGTAAGTTTACAATTGTATAGTTTTATTGTTTTGTATGGCAGGTTGAATCTTTCACAAGACATCACCTGTAAAGTTAATAAAGGATTTATGATAGTGATTGTTAACTCTGAGGTTATACTGTCTCAAGGATGTAATAGTCCTGTATAATTGTACACCGCAATAAAAGTTCCTAGGGTAAGTATTACCGTTTTAAATTAAAATTATCGTAAAACTGTGATTGACAACACTGATAATCTCACAGACCGGTGACACTGCCCATTTGCTTGAAAAGCTGGATAGCGCTAGCTAGCTTTAATTCAAACATGAAAACAAGAGCAGTTAACGTCTTTCATCATTAAAAAAAAACATTCCCTGATCTTAACGAGCGATACAATATGACAACAGGAAGTGAATTTGCGTGACGTCACATAAATCGGACGTGACTCACCCAACACAAATTTTCTTCATCATAAAAAATTACCAAAATGTTTTCAAGTTAAAACAAAATAAGATAGCATATTTCATCACTCAAATAAAAATAATATGGCTATTAAATAGCCGCAACAGTTTTACTATTTAACTAATTTCTTCTGCCAAAAAAGCATATTGTTTGGCTAAAACTTGGTTTTAAGTGTGTATGAGTACTTTTAGAGCGCTTGCAACAATACCGCGATAATTTTGGTGACATTAACCGTGATATGAACTTTTAACATGGTTACATCCTTATACTGTGTGCAGTATGACAATATACAAGCGCAAAACAAAGTTACACAGTATTTAGTTTTTTTGTTACTGGCTTTTTGTCATGATCCGCAACCCGGATCATGTGTTGTAAACATTTAGTTTTGGACTCCCTTAGTTCCTGTTTTTGTGCACCCTTTTTTGTTTTTAGTTACCATGGGTGCTTATTGTTTCCACCTGTCTCTGATTGGTGCTCGGGACGCTCACCTGTTTCCCTAGCACTAATAAGAGGGACTATTTATTCCTACCTTTGCGGGTCAGTCGGCCTGGCTTCATTGTCTGCTATGTGCAACCTGTTACGTTTGGTCTTCGTGTTTCCTAGCTCATGATTCCTGCTCAAAGTTTTTTCCTTAGCTTCCCATGCGATCGGCACGCATCCCTTTTGCTTGTTTTCTCTTTTTTGTACCATGCGTTATTTTTTGATGATTAAATAATGTTCCTACCTGCACGCCTTGTCCTGGGTGGTCCGTCTGCATCCCGGGAGAACGAACCCCGCAGTAAGCTGCGTCCCCCTCACCGTGACAGCTTTATGATAGGAGCAAGACAATATCTTCTTTCCATTCCCTGTATCATAGAAAACTGATGATTTTGGGCCCACTAATAAACGGCCGGTGGTGTTTTTAACTCATTTGGCATTAGAACCGCAACAGTTAAATCCAAGGCTTTAATCTATTTTCTGTTTATTTGATTGATCGTTTAATGAGTGTAACTAATAAAAATGTGATGCTCGGGTCGCATGTTGGCGATTACTGGTGTGTTCTCAAGATGCAGAAGATCGAAGAGGCAAGGTGCAGGTAAATTAATATTTAATGTAATGACAAACAAAAGACGGATACTGTTTAGAAGGGCACCGAAGGATAGGGAAGGCTATGCAAAAACTAAACTAAAACTGACAGGTTGCAAAACAACAAAACGGAATGCTGGAACACAGCAAAACTCACGGCAATAGGAAGAGCGTCCTCATGAATGACTATACATCAGATTGGGCAAAATATGAAGCACAGTACAATACAAAATATTCAATCTGTCCCGCCGGACGTTCTGCATAATTTTTTAGACCTTTACCATCAAAACTGTAGCCTCCATTATGATGTGCAGTGCTGTTTTTACAAACCCCGTTTCCATATGTGTTGGGAAATTGTGTTAGATGTAAATATAAACGGAATACAATTATTTGCAAATCATTTTCAACCCATATTCAGTTGTATATGCTACAAATACAACATATTTGAGGTTCAAACTGAATAATAACTGTAAATAATCATTAACTTTAGAATTTGATGCCAGAAAGGTGGCAATAAATACTGATAAAGTTGAGGAATTCTCATCAAACACTTATTTGGAACATGCCACAGGTGTGCAGGCTAATTGGGAACAGGTGGGTGCCATGATTCGGTATAAAAGCAGCTTTTGTGAAATACTCAGTCATTCAGAAACAAGGATTGGGAAACGGTCACCACTTTGTGAACAAATGCGTGAGCAAATTGTCAAACACTTTAAGAATAACATTTCTCAACGGGCTATTGCAACGAATTTAGGAATTTCACCATCTACGGTCTGTAATACCACCAAAAAGTTCAGGGAATCTGGAGAAATCACTGCACGTAAGCGAAGATATAACTGACTTTCGTTCCCTCAGAAGGTACTGCATCAAAAAGCGACATCAGTGTGTAAAGGATATTCCCAAGTGGGCTCAGGAACACTTCATAAAACCACTGTCAGTAACTACAGTTTGTCGCTACATCTGTAAGTTCAAGTTAAAACTACTGTGCAAAGCCAAAGCCATTTATAAACAACACCCAGAAACGCGGCTGGCTTCACTAGGCCCGAGATTATCTAAAATGGACTGATGCAAAGTGGGAAAGTGTTCTGTGGTCTGACAAGTCCACATTTCAAATTGTTTTTTGGAAATGGTGAACGTCGTGTCCTCCAGACCAAAGAGGAAAAGAACCATCAGCACTGTTCTAGGTGCAAAGTTGAAAAGCCAGCATCTGTGACGGTGTGGGGGTGCATTTGTGCCCAAGGCATGGGTAATTTACACATCTGTGAAGGCACCATTAATGCTGAAAGGTCCATACAGGTTTTGGAGCAACATATGTTGTCATCCAAGCAACGTTATCATGGACGCTCTTGCTTATTTCAGTAAGACAATGCCAAGTCACTTGTTACAACAGCATGGCTTCATAGTAAATGAGTGCGGGTACTAGACTGGCTTGCCTGTAGTCCAGACCTGTCTACCATTGAAAATGTGTGGCGCATTGTGAAGCCTAAAATACCACAACGGAGACCCCAGACTGTTGAACAACTTAAGCTGTACATAAAACAAGAATGGGAAATAATTCCACTTTCAAAGCTTCAAAAATGTGTCTCCTCAGTTCCCAAAGGTTTATTGAGTGTTCTTAAAAGAAAAGGTGATGTAACACAGTGGTGAACATGCCCTTTCCCAACTACTTTGGCACATGTGGCAGCCATGAAATTCTAAGTTAATTATTATTTGCAAAAAAAAATAAAGTTTATGAGTTTGAACATCAAATATCTTGTCTTTGTAGTGCATTCAACTGAATATAGGTTGAAAATGATCTCCAAATCATTGTATTCCGTTTATATTTACATCTAACACAATTTCCCAACTCATATGGAAACAGAGTTTGTAAATGACCGCAAGTAATGAACTATAGAAAGTATTTCAATTGTTGAAATCTGCGCTTTTGAGTGTTGTACGAGTTATTACGGTAATCTACGTCACAGCAGCTCAGACGAGGAACAAACCAGAGTGGGCGGGGTTTGTTTTCAGAGCAGCCAGTCCGAAACGCATGTGTCAGAAATGGATGCGGAAGCAGATTTTTACGTGATAATATATCATAATGTAGGTGTTTGTTACACTTTACGAAGTTCATATGTTGTTAATATTCAGTGTTTTAGTGTTTATAGTTAATATTGTGAATCGCACTTTCTTTATTGTCACGTACATTTTTGGGTGTCCAAAATTTAGGATCCTTTACACTCATTTCCCCCCTTGATGAGTGCCAGTGATATTCATGATATCACGGACCGCGGATGGTGAAATCCCTAAATACCTTGCAATAGCTCGCTGAGAAATGTTGTTGTTAAACTGTTAGACAATTTGCTCACGCATTTGTTCACAAAGTGATGACCCTCGCCCCATCCATAAGAGTTTGACGAGCATTCCTCAACCTTCTCAGTCTTTTTTGCCACTTGTGCCAGCTTTTTTCAAACATGTTGCAGGCATCAAATTCCAAATGAGCTAATATTTGCAAAAAATAACAAAGTTTACCAGTTTGAATGTCAAGTATCTTGTCTTGGCAATTGAATATAGGTTGAAAAGGATTTGCAAATCGTTGAATTCTGTTTTTATTTACGATTTACACAATGTGCCAACTTCACTGGGTTTGGGTTTTGTATCAAAAAAATACCAAATTTAGGCTAAAATATGTCGAGTAAGGTTTTAAGTAAGTGAAATCGCAATACTTGAAGGGAAATCTAGCGAGGAGTGACGGTTCTTGTGTCACTGTGTCTTTATGTGTCCGCCAGTCATCCTCACAGGTGTGAGGCCAACATCTCCGTCTTGTGACCGTCTCTTGTGACTGAGGCAGTGTTGAAAAAAACCCTAACATGGTTAATGGATCAACATAGCCTAAGTGTAGAATGCCCGCGTGTGAAAGGACCCACTGTATGCCGCGCTGCGTGTGCGTGTGTCTCGCCTGGCACTCAGCATGTGTGCGGCGACATATGCAGACGCTTGTCCTTGTATGACAACAAACGCACAAGCATCGTGAACAACCTGTGGTGATGTTTTAGCAACATACGGTGGTCCCTAGACTGTCCTTAATTCACTATCTTTAGTGCAGTGTTTTTCAACCACTGTGCCGTGGCACACTAGTGTGCAGGGAGATATTGTGTGGTGTGCCGTGGGAAATTATGCAACTTCACCTAATTGGTCCCCCAAAAATTTTTTTGCAAATCAATCATTATAATCTGCACATAATGTGCCGTTGCTTAGTGTCTGTGCTGTGTTAAACTCTGCAGGGTAACCACGTAATACTCCATGTCAGCAGGTGGCAGCAGGTAGTTAAAGGCCTACTGAAATTACATTTTCTTATTTAAACGGGAATAGCAGGTCCATTCTATGTGTCATACTTGATAATTTCGCGATATTGCCATATTTTTGCTGAAAGGATTTAGTAGAGAACATCCATAATAACGTTCGCAACTGGAGAAAAGCCCTGCCTCTACCGGAAGTCGCAGGCGATGACGTCACATATTGATGGCTCCTCACATATTCACATTGATTTCAATGGGAGCCTCCAACAAAAACAGCTATTTGGACCGAGAAAACAACAATTTCCCCATTAATTTGAGCGAGAGTGAAAGATTTGTGTTTGAGGATATTGATAGCGATGGACTAGAAGAAAAAAAAAACGATTGCATTGGGACGGATTCTGATGATTTTAGACACATTTACTAGGATAATTCTGGGAAATTCCTTATCTTTCTAGTGTTTTAGTGAGTTTAACAGTACCTGATAGTCGGAGTTGTACGTCTCAGGGAAGTCGACGGCAGCTATGGACGGCACAAGCTCAGCTTTTCTCCGGTAAGAAGCGACTTATTACCACAATTTTCTCACCGAAACCTGCTGGTTGACATTCGGTCGTGATTCATGTTCGCTTGACCGCGCTCTAATCCGTAGTAAAGTTCACCTCCGGGAATTTTAAACAAGGAATCACCGTGTGTTTGTGTGGCTAAAGGCTAAAGCTTCCCAACTCCGTCTTTCTACTTTGGCTTCTCCATTATTAATTGAACAAATTGCAAAAGATTCAGCAACACAGATCTCCAAAATACTGTGTAATTATGCGGTTAAAGCAGACGACTTTTGGCTGTGTGTGTGCGCAGCGTTCATACTTCCTAAAAACCTGTGACGTTTTCAAGACGAAACTCCCGGGAATTTTAAAATTGCAATTTAGTAAACTAAAAAGGCCGTATTGGCATGTGTTGCAATGTTAATATTTCATCATTGATATATAAACTATCAGACTGCATGGTGGGTAGTAGTGGGTTTCAGTAGGCCTTTAATTGCTTTGTAAAAGTCGTAAGGTGTCGGGTGAGACAAAGATGATTTGTTGTGATCCCAATTTGCAGACCACAGCGGGAGGCAGAGTGCAGGTTAAAAAAAAAAAAGGTATGTAATGCTTAAACCAAAAATGAACAAAAGGGAAAGGAAAAGGCAATGGCTATGCAAAACGAAAGTAAAACTGAACTGGCTACAAAGTTAACAGAAACAGAATGCTGGACGACAGCAAAAACTTACGGCGTCCACAAAGTACATCCGTACATCACATGACAATCAACCATATCCACACAAAGAAGGACAGCAAAAACTTAAATATACTTTTTGGGGAATAGCGCTCAAAGGAAGACATGAAACTGCTACAGGAAAACACCAACAAAACCGGAAGGGCTCCCAAAATAACAGAGTAAGACAAGAACTAAAGCACTACACACAGGAAAACACCAACAAATTCAAAATAAGGCACAAGGCTGAGATAGGCTCCAGCGACCCCCCGCAACCCCAAAAAGGGACAAGCGGTAGAAAATAGTTGGATGGATGGACCTGGTGGAGTTTCATTATTTAACGTTTTCTGCTGGTGGTGTGCCTCTGGATTTTTTTTTAATAGAAAAAAATGTGCCTTGCCTCAAAAAAGGTTGAAAAACACTGCATTAGTGAGTCAAACATACACACACACACACACACACTCACATATATATGTATGTATATATATACATATATATATATATTACATATATATATATATATATATTTATATATGTATATATATATGTATATATATATATGTATATATGTATATATATATATGTATATATATATATATATATATATTTATATATGTATATATATATATATGTATATATGTCTATATATATATATGTATATATGTATATATATATATGTATATATATATGTATATATATATATATATGTGTATATATGTATATATAATGTATATATGTGTGTATATATGTATATATATAATGTATATATATATATGTATATATGTATATGTATATATGTATATATACATATGTATGTATATATATATATATGTGTGTATATATATATATAAACACAGACACAACACACAAAAGCAAATAGTATAGCTGCTGCACGGTGGACGTCTGACCTTGTACCAGAGGTGGGGCAAGTTATTAGTCACAATTAGTACGAGCGCTCTCACACACACGCACGCACGCACACACACACACGCATGCACGCACGCACACACACACACTGACTGGCCCTCCAAGCTTAATGGCCTGACAGGGCTCATGCCTCACTGCTGTCATGTGAACAAAGCCGCCATTCACCGGAACTATGATGCTAACACTCGCTGTAATGCTCACGCCACACCCTTGTGCACACCGCTACTTCCTCTCACAACTGCAGTCTTGTGTGTGTGTGGTGTTTTTTTTAATGTGTGTTTGTGTGAGTGTGTGTGGGCACGTGTGCCTGCATGTTTGCATAGCTGTGTCAAATTGCAACTTGTTAAAAACTAATTTAGCCATGTCTCAAGTGTGTAATGGATGAGTGTTAATATATGGGCCAAGAGAGCGAGGGGGAAGGGAACTTTTTAGCATACCTCCAAAATTAAATATAGTAAAAGTCAGAGGAATTAGTGCTGTCAAAGGACTAAGAGCCGCTACTTTTTTAAACCCTTTCAACCGTACAGCTTGTAAAACGGTGCAGCTAATTTATGGATTTTTCATAATGTTTTGTTTTCAACAAATACCGTATTTTTCGGACTATAAGGCACACTTAAAATCCTTTCATTTTCTCAAAACTCGATGGTGCGCCTTATAACCTGGTACGCCTAATGTACGGAATAATTTTTGTTGGGCTTACCGACCTTGAAGCTATTTTATTTGGTACATGGTGAAATGATAAGTGTGACCAGTAGATGGCAGTCGCACAAAAGAGATACATGTAGAATGCAATATGATGGCAGTCACACATAAGAGATGAGTGTAGGCTGCAATATGACGCAAGTAAACCACACCAACATTTTATATGTTCCATTGAAAATGTAGAACAATACACATAGCGCTCAAAAATCTATCAAAATGTTTTAGTACCACTTTGGTAAGCCATGAAGCCGCACCGCTTGATGGATTGTACTGTGCTTCTTCAACATACGAGTATTATTATGGTGTGTGTGTGTGTATAAGGTAAAACATATTATCTGGCATTTTGTTTCGCAATATTATACAAAAGCAACTTTTCTTACCTTCTGGTACAAGCTGATCTGTATTTGGGGTCTCTATAAATCCTGAAAAATTGTGCGAGTCTACCATTGTAGTCCATGCCGACGACGTAGTCGATAAGCTTCTTATTTTTCTCTATCTTCTTGTTATGGGACATTCATCCTCCGCTGTTGCCATTTATAATATAAAGTAGCGTAAAGTTGTAACTTATATCTGTCAGTAGACTCGCCATAAAAGCGCTAAAACATACTGGTATAGTGAGTTTACATCATTCACCGAAGGAACTTTAGTTATTAGAGAGTTCTGGTCAGACGTTTTTTCAAAGGACACATTTCCAGCGTTGTTGTTGCACTAGTGAGCCACGGATGAGAAGATGGTGCTCCGTTATTGATTTAAGTAAAGTCTGAATGTCATTACAACAGTTAGCGCCATCTTTTGACACTTCTTCCACTCACATCCTTGCACGCTACAACAAAGATGACGGGGAGAAGACGCTGCCGAAGGTGACCCACGTAAATAAGACCGCCCACAAAACGGCGCACCCTGAAGCGACTGTCAGAAGGCGACTTGAAGATAATCTGTAAAACATAATCTATGCAACATTTTGACCAATAAAAATATAACCAATAAATAGAAATGAGCCCTTTAATGTGGCCTTTAATTCGGTGCGCCTTTTGTATGAAAATAGACCTGAATAGACCTGCTCATCGGGAGTGCGCCTTATAATCCAGTGAAAATACGGTAGTTTTCAACACCGACAGAGACACTGAAAAGGTGTGTTAGTGTTTGTGCTATGGAGCCATCTTTTGGACAAGTTCGTTGACTGCAGGTTCTGCGAGTTGAAAATGTACGTCCTGTTTCCTGCCTTGAACTGGAAGTGTAACCGTCCATAGCGGTTTTTGGGGGGGGTTTTTTGAAAGTATTTTTCCTTCTACTAAACCGTCCCATGTGTGATGTCTGTTGGAGTGTTTTCATGGTATGGTTGGGTGGATTAGAGAAAAAAAAATCAGTCTAAGCCTTGGCCACTGGAGAGGGGGTCCACACTGAGGCCAGTTTGATCAGCCGTTTTACTGCCGTGTTACTGGCACCAATTAGAAACAATTAAAGTATGTAAAATAACATTTGCAAATACCCAATTTCACACTGTATAGATCAGTAGTTAATATTGGTAAAAATATTTTTTTCTTCTAAAACATGGTGGCTGCAGCTTAAATTCGGGTGTGCTCTACAGCCTGGGAACATACGGTAGATTAATCCCGCTACTGTATATGGATTAATTATTAATAATCACAAGTTATTACTTGCTTGCCTAAATTACATTCATTTAAAGGAGACCACAATATTTTCAAACAAATGTTGTATTGTCAGATCATTTTTTTTGTTTTGTTTTACTTGAATGCATGTATTTAATTTGCTCAGAACTTGGCAACAGTTGTATCTAAAGTCCATCCAATGTTAAGGCAAAGGAACATGTACAGTCAAAATAAATTGTATTAACCTGCATTTATACATGATTATTGCAATCATTTTTTGTGATTAATCACAGGAGTTAACTTGTTATTTTTGACAGCCCTAGTTTTAATACTCATTTTCTTTCAAATAACAACCCTGTTAAACATTAAATGGACCCTACAAATGCATTTTGGACCGCACCAAACAGGACATAGCTCTATTTCTTCTTTTAATTAACTCCAGAGCAATGCAATCATGCATCATTAATGATACAGTTCTTCTATAACTGAATCATGTTGATATAATATATGCAACTGAATGTTTTGTGAAACCAGGCTTTAACTTATCATTGTAAGTTAATAATACTAACACAGCTAAAAGGTAAAGAAAAGAGAGAGTTGGTCTCCTCTTTGCAGCTTTAACAGCTTTCTATGTCATGTTGAAGTAATTTATTATTGTATTTATTCAAAATGGGACAATGCCTATTTATTGACGTGAGCACATTTGTCACAGGTTTGTGTGTGCGAGCGCAATCCATTGAGCGAATCTGTCTTAATGTACAGTATATGCAGAATATATGATGATTACCAGATCCCCCACAACACTGGGAGGAGGAGATGCACATATCATCGTAATTCACTTGAACGTGATTCATCAAGACTGAAACTGTTGGCGGTCTCTGTTTTTGCATCTACATTTCGCACGTTTTAAAGTATGTGCAAACTGTCACAGTTACGCATAAATGGCTGTGAGAAAGAAGGCGATGGAGAGAGAATAAAGTTAGGACACACCTTCTCATTCAATGCGTTTTCTTTATTTTCATGACTATTTACATTGTAGATTGCAACTGAAGGCATCAAAACTATGAATGACCACGTGGAGTTAGGCACTTAACAAAAAATGTGAAATAACTGAAAACATGTCTTATATTCTAGTTTCTTCAAAATAGGCACCCTTTGCTTTGATTACAGCTTTGCACACTCTTGGCATTCTCTCGATGAGCTTCAAGAGGTAGTCACCTGAAATGGTTTTCACTTCACAGGTGTGCTTGAAGCTCATCGAGAGAATGCCAAGAGTGTGCAAAACAGTAATCAGAGCAAAGGGTGGCTATTTTATAAATAAATAAATGATAAATGGGTTGTACCTGTATAGCGCTATTCTACTTTCAAGGTACTCAAAGCGCTTTGACACTACTTCCACATTTACCCATTCACACACACATTCACACACTGATGGAGGGAGCTGCCATGCAAGGAGCAAGGGTGAAGTGTCTTGCTCTGGACACAACGAACGTGACTAGGTTGGTACTAGGTGGGGATTGAACCAGGGACCCTCGGGTTGCGCACGGTCACTCTCCCACTGAGCCACTTCGAAGAAACTAGAATAAAAGTTTCTCCTGTGCTCGTGATAGTTTCTCATGCGCATGAAATGTTTTCCCGTGAATACAAGAAACATATCTAAAAAAACGTTTTTCCCCATGTCCCTATATGTTTCTCTAAAAAAAATGCCCCTTTAGGGCAGGGGTAGGGAACCTATGGCTCTAGAACCAGATGTGGCTCTTTTGATGACTGCATCTTGCTCTCAGATACATCACAGCTGACATTGCTTAACACCAGACCTGGGAAAATTAGGCCCGGGGGCCACATGCGTAATGCTTTTTAATCAGGCCCACCGGACATTCCCAAATAATTTTTTTAGATCTTCAAGATGGAAATTGTAGCTGCCATCATGATGTGCAGTGATGTTTTCTAATGACAGTGAATCTTGAACTATACAAAGTATTTCAATGGATGAAATCTGCTCTTTTGCATGATATACTAGTTACTATAGTAATATAATTAGTTACTATGCTAATCTAAGTTGTTACTATGGTAATCTAAGTCACGGCAGCTCTGACGAGGCCCCAAGCAGTGTGGGTGGTGAGCGTTTCCACAGAGTGTTTCCAGAGCAGTCAACCTGAAATGCGGGTGTCAGGGATAGATGCGGAAATACATTTTTACAACAAAGTTCGAAAGCTTAGTGATATATATCAGAAATATCAGATTGTAAGTGAGGTTTTTTCCCCCCTCACTTTCATATTTTGATGTGTTTGTTGCACTTTTGCTGCGTTTTGCTTGATTGTAAACATGTCGATCGAAAGGTGGTGTTGTCAATATTCAGTGTTTTATCGTTCATAGTTAATATTGTAAATCCCACATTCTTTATTTTCATGTACATTCTGAGTGTCTCGTTCGGTGAAAAAAATTTAAAATTCCATTCTGTTTTTTAAGAGAGTCTCTCATAACTTTTTTAGCATTCAATGAGACATTATTGTGAGTTTTTGTATTAGTGTTCCTAAAAATCAGATATACCGGCCCCCAGACACATTTGTTTCTCTAAATTTGGCCCCCGAGTTAAAATGATTGCCCAGGCCTGCCTAACACGATTAGTAATAAATAATTCCGCTGGTAATCAGTGTTAAAAATAACTCATGCATTTTAATCCATCCATTCGTTTTCTACCGCACCTGTTCAAGAAGTCGCATCAATAGTAAGAAGTATTTTATTTATTATTGGTTAGCTTCAGAATAAAGAGGTTATAAAACAAAATAAGACTTATTATACTATAAAACGTTGGTCTTTCTTAAAAAAAAGCACGCATTTAGTTGTATTCAGTGTTAAAAGATATTATATGGCTCTCACTGTAATACACTTTAAAATATTTGGCTTTCATGGCTCTCTCAGCCAAAAAGGTTCCCGACCCCTGCTTTAGGGCCTCCGTAGCATTCCAATGACAGGTTAAAGGTTTGTCTTGGAGCACATCATAGAAAGCATGCAGGACATATTAAAAAAAGAAGAGATAAAAAATATATTTTTTCCGCTCTAAACTATTCCGAGCATATGTGCACTGGATCTCAGAAAAGGACCTATTAAAAAATGCTAAATAAAATATATAAAAAATGTATTAAGAAAATAATAAAAAAGAAAAGAGCCTGCATGGTTGGAAGTACAGAAGTATCTAAAACGTCTTGTTGCGATAAATGATTAAGATTGAAGGTGATCTGAGGGAACGAACCTTCAGTGATAGAATAAAAGGTGTGTTTAGTTCATATGGTTAGTTCAGGGTCTCATCATAAAATAAGATTTCTTATTCAGTCATATTTTGACATGGTCTCTTCCTTACCTATAGATCACCGTGATTTTCAAGCCGTACGAGGGCTGCACAGAGCAGAGGGTCTACCAGGCCGTAACAGACAACATTCCCGCCGCCTTCGATGACGGCACAGTGAGCAGCGGCGACCCCATCCACATGTCCGCGGGGGCCGACGGCGCCATCGGGAAAGTGAGGGCCCTGTGGATCTCAGAGCGCAGCCCGGGCCACCACGTGGAGCTGCACGCCGGGTACATCGGCGTCACGGTGATCGTCCGACAGCTGGGCCGCTATCTGACCCTGGCGGTGCGGATCCCGGAGGAGATGGCTCACGCCTACGACGACACGCAGGACCTGCAGCTGTGTCTGAACGGCTGCCCCAGAGGAGAGCGCATCGACCAGGGCGGCTACTTGCCCCTGTCCCCACCCTCTGTCGGCCTGCAGCTCCAGCGTCCGCACGGGCCGAGATACTCCACCCAGATCCAGTTGTCCTCCCACGGGGGCAGGCAAATCTTCACCACGGACGCCGCTAAGGATCGCTGTCGGGAGCAGCTGGAGGTGCAGGACATTTACTTCCACTCCTGCGTGTTCGATCTCCTCACCACGGGGGACGCTAACTTCACAGTGGCGGCGTACAGTGCCCAGAAGGACATGGAGAGTCTTCACCCGCACAGGGACAGGTGGAGGATCTACCCCAGAGGTTCTTCCACCTCCACCTTGCACCCTCATGGCGAACCTTTGCGACTCTTCACTTTGCTCCTGCTGGGTGCTCTCAGCGCTCTGTAGGAGTCCTTTTGCCCGACTGTACAGACCGTGCACTAGAGACTAGTTTTTGACTGAGCACTGATGTTGCCCACTGCTTCCTCTCTCAACAGGAAGTCAGACGGTTACTGGGACTATTTTGTACTGGTAACACTTTCTTTATCTTTAGATCAGATGCCAGTGACTTAAATGTTGCTGTGTTGGTATGTAAATACTTAAATACCGGCGGCCCCTGAAATGAGACCATACCAGCCCACGAGTTCAGTTCAAACCGCGGGAGACAAATTCTTAAAAACGCAAGAATCGAGGAACTTGGACCATCGTAAACACATTGGCAGATCCTCGCATTGAAATGTTAACCTTGCTAGCAAACATGGGGCACCCGGGTCCAAACTTATGAGTTGCATAACTGAGGCGTTCCTCAAGGCACCTCTTTAAGTCCTCTCCTTTTTTGGCAGGTACAATTATTTTCATATTGTGATTTATGTAACTCGAGTGTTCCCCTACTTTAGATGCCGTCGGGAGTCATTTGTTGGAACTTCTTTGCCTATTTTAGTGGTGTTCCTCAAGGTTCCATTTTAGGTCCTCTCTTTTTCATCATTTGGGCTATTCAACTGGCTGAGTGCCTGCGAGTTTAGTTCAAAACCTGGGAGACAAACATGTTTGCAGCAAATTCCTAAAAACACTAGAGTGCTCCTGTTGTATAGAGGAACTTGGACCGCTGTGAACACATTGGCAGAGCTATGCATTGACATTTTAACCTTGCTAGCAAACATAGAACACTTGTGATTTACATACCTGAGGCGTTCCTCAAAGCACCCTTTTTGGGCCTCTACTTTTTGGCGATTTGGTTTTTCGTGACGTGATTTATGTGACTGAGTTGATACTGTAGCTTCTTCACATCAGATGCAGTCAGTAGTCATTTGTTCAACTTCCTTAGTTAGATTAGTGGTGTTCCTCAAGGTTCCAATTTAGATCCCTTCTTTGTTTTATCATTTGGCTGTTCAACTGGCTGCCTGCGAGTTAAGTTAAAGCCTTGGGAGCCCAAAAAATTTTGCAGCAAATTCCTAAAAACACTAGAGTGCTCTTGTTGCGTAGAGGAACTTGGGGACAGATCCATGCATTGACATTTTAACCTTGCGAGCAAACATAGAACACTGGGGTCCAAACTTGTGATTTACATAACTGAGGCATTCCGCAAGGCACCCCTTTGAGGCCTCTACTTTTTGGCGATTTGGTTTTTCGTAACTAAGGTGTTGCTGTAGCTTGTTTACTTCAGATGCAGTCAGTAGTCAAGTGTTCAATTTCTTTAGTTAGATTAGTGGTGTTCCTCAAGGTTCCATTTTAGGTCCCCTCTTTTTTTAATCATTTGGGCTATTCTATGGTGGCCAATGGAATTTGGTTTAGAGACTCACATTTTTGCAGCACTACTCTTAAAAACACTAGAGTGATGTGTCATAGAGATGATCTTTGACTAGCAGTCGGTCCTTAAAACTCTTGTAAATGACAAAATAAACAGACCCCCCAAAAATGTATTTTTTAGAGGACAGTGGTTCTCCAGAAAATGAAAACTAATACATCATTACTAGTGAAGGGAGAAGTCTGGCACCCCGGTCCTTAGCTTTCTGGACATGTGTGCCCCCGCAAAAATCCAGTTGAATATCCCTGCTTTATTGTCTTCCTAGCACAGTGTAATAATAACATTTGTGTTATTTTATCTTTTGATGTGATTTTCATTAGTATCTCAGACAGAGGATGTTTGTATTCGTAGAAGCACTTTATTTTGATTTTTCTTGTCTCATTTTAATCCACTTCAGTGTTTTTTCAACCTTTTCATCGACTTATATTGTATTTTTGCTCGTTGTTAAAATGCACCAACTGATGGTACTTCTCCTTCTAAGGCAGTTAATGTGAGCTCTTCTCCTTGAATGTACATTAATGACATTTGCGCGGACACCTTTTCTTCTTCAGTCTGGATTTCTGGGTTTGGTAGTTCCTCCAGGAGACGTGTTGCCACCTCTTTGCTAGGAGGCTGCACATATTTGTTGTAGTCTAGGTTATTTTTGAGCCAAAGACATGACGGGAGCTTCTCAAGAGGGTCATTTTATGTGGGGGGGGGGGGAGTCAAAACTCATCAAACCAGCACCTGTTTTTTAAATGTGCTACTGTAAATTTGCAAAGCTCCACCTTCCTGGGAGCATTCAGTGCAAATCACTGAAAACATTTCACTTTTTATTTTTTTTTTTATACCTTATCAAAATGTGTCAGCTTGGGCAATGAGCCATTATGTCATGTACAATTCTTATTTGGTTAGCCATAAGCTTTATCCAAATTTTGGTCATGTGATTGCTTATAACACGTGGGAATGTTTTTGTGTGTGGTCATTGATGACATACCTAACTTATTTATGAAGTGTAGATTCCTGTATAGAAGCTCCATACTCTTGCTGTATGAATAATTATTTAAAAGTTGTGAGTTGTGATTGTACTGCCACCCAGTGGTGTTATGTTGTCAGTGTGTTATTCAAAGCACTTAAAATGTGGAGGAAAAGATAAAAACAAACAAAAACATGTGTGTAAGTGTTTTATTTTTTACCAAACAAAGGAAGTCAAACAGCTTAATTTGTTTAACTAATATTTGCCTTTTTACAGAAATATTTCAACTGCATGGAGGTCGTGCACTGACTGGCCCATCTGTCACAGCTTATCATAAGATGTGTGGTTTGGCTTCTGCACAACTCCAACTGTCAAAGTTGGCGACACCTGGGATGTAAACCATCAACTGTTGTCGATACCCGCTTTTCCTCTGGATAAAAAAAATAAATACATCTATATATATATATATATATATATATATATATATATATATATATATATATATATATATATATATATCCAGAAAGTCCATTTGCAAGTAAATACATTGTTAATCCTTGAAATACAGTACAAGCCAAAAGTTTGGACACACCTTCTCATTCAATGTGTTTTCTTTATTTTCATGACGATTCACATTGTAGATTGTAACTGAAGGCATCAAAACTATGAAACAACACATGTGGAGTTATGTACTTAACAAAAAAAGGGGAAATAACTGAAAACATGTTTTATATTCATATATATTAAAACTCATTTGTATACGCTAGCCTTTAAATAGACCCCACTTTTAGACCAGTTGATCTGCCATCTCTTTTCTGCTCTGCCCCCCTCTCCTGCGTGGAGAGGTTATTAGGTGACCACAGATGTTACGCTAGCTGTTCAAAGTCGCGACCCGGGGTGGACGGCTCATCTGTGCATTAGTTGAGGACGTCTCTGCGCTGCTGACTTGTCTCCACTCAAGACGACATCCGGCTGGCCCCACGATGGACTGGACTGTCACACTATTAACTAGATCCACTCGACGTCCATTGCATCGGTCGTCGAGGGTGGGGGCCCCCATATCTGCGGCCCCCTCCAAGGTTTCTCATTGTATCCCATTGGGTTTTTTCTTGCCCTGATGTGGGATCTGAGCCGAGGATGTCGTTGTGGCTTGTGCAGCCCTTGGGACACTTGTGGAAAAGGGCTATATTTTTCAAACGTTGATTCATTTATATTCTAGTTTCTTCAAAATAGCCACCCTTTCGCTCTGATTACTGATTTGCACACTCTCGGCATTCTCTTGATGAGCTTCGAGAGGTAGTCACCTGGAATGGTTTTCACTTCACAGGTGTGCGTGAAGCTCATTGAGAGAATGCCACAAGTGTGCAAAGCAGTAATCAGAGCAAATGACGGTTATTTTGAAGAAACTGGAATATTTTTCAGTTATTTCACCTTTTTTTGTTAAGTACCTAACGCCACAAAATCATGACCGAGCGGGTCACCAATTTGGTGAAGCAATTCGAGTGAATCGTGACACCATACTGAGGCAGAATGAGTCTAAAGCCAGCCAAGGATGTTAAAATGATACCTGAATGATGGACATGTATCCATGAAAGTTTGGAAAAGCTGCTGATGGTGTGTTTGACGGAGGACAGAGGTATTGCAGAAGTCCACTCTTCAAGGTAAATGTTGCATGCTATTATTACATGACTTCATAACACTAGCACAGTTGTTAATAGTACATTATTTATATTGTTTGGAAACAGTATTTCTTATCAAAATGTTGTTTTTTTTCTTTTAAGAAAAATTATCAAATTTTGCTGTTCAGGGGACAGCGGAGAAGAAGCACCAATTAATTTGATTTCAGATACAAGGGTGCCAGCTTGTTTTTTATTGTTATAAAAATGTAATAAATTCATTGTTAATAAGATGTTTTAGATATAAAACGGACAATAATTTCCTTTCTCAACTATAACACACAAACTATGAGAGCATTGTTTTTTTTTGTTTTTTTTTTACTGCTTTAGGATATATTGGTATATTAAAATTAGCTTTATTAACCAAGTATGTCACTTAATGAGTTTTTATTGTGCTGTGTTGGTTCAATGTCATCAATAAATATTAAATGTAAATTACAAATGTAAACCTGTACTTATATAACTAATGTGTAATAATAAATACAGCACAAGCAAAAAGATGACGACATGAGCATGAGTTAGTACGTTCACAGTGAAAGGTTAGTTCCAGTATTTCATAGCTTTCATCAGATTGGTAGCCTGGGGGAAGTTTGTGTTTATGATGAGTTGTTTTGGCACACAGTGATTCGTAACGCCTGCCAAAGAGGAGGAGTTTGCTTTTAGATTTTATTTTTACATCCAAAGTGGCGCCGCTGTCAAAAAATGTGCCTATTTACAAACTGAAGAAGCCAATAAGGAGCCAAATAAGACATCCTACCCCCTTGGTTATACTTCTGCTATTATCTTTGTAGAAAACCAATGAAGTTTACACGTTGTGTAATTAGTAAATAAACACAGAACACAATGATTTGCAAATCTTTTTCAACTTATATTCAATTAAATAGACTGCAAAGACAGGATATTTAATGTGCAAACTGCGTAGGGGCATTTTTACCACTGTGTTACATGGCCTTTCCTTTTAACAACATTTTTTGAAACTTTTAAAGTGGAAATATTTCCCATTTTTGCTTGATGTACAACTTAAGTTGTTTAACAGTCCGTAGTCTACGTTGTTGTATTTTAGGCTTCATATTGCGCCACACATTTTCAATGGGAGACAGGTCTGGACTACAGGCAGGTCAGTCTAGTACCCACACTATTTTAGTCTGAAGCCATGCGGTTGTAACACGTGGCTTGGCATTGTCTTGCTGAAATAAGCAGGGGAGTCTATGATAACGTTGCTTGGATGGCAACATATGTTGCTCCAAAACCTGTATGTACCTTTCAGCATTAATGGTGCCTTCACAGATGTGTAAGTTACCCATGCCTTGGGCACTAATACACCCCCATACCACCACAGATGCTGGCTTTTGAACTTTGCGCCTAGAACAATCCGGATGGTTCTTTTCCTCTTTGTTCCGGAGGATACGACATCCACAGTTTCCAAAAACTATTTGAAATGAGGAATCGTCAGACCACAGAACACTTTTCCACTTTGCATCAGTCCATCTTAGATGAGCTCAGGTCCAGCTAAGCCGGCGGTATTTCTGGGTGTTGTTTATAAATGGCTTTCGCTTTGCAAAGTAGAGTTTTAATTTGGAATTACAGATGTAGCGGCAAACTGTAGTTACTGCCAGTGGTTTTCTAAAGTGTTCCTGAGCCCATGTGGTGATATCCTTTTTAAACTGATGTCACTTTTTGATGCAGTACCGCCTGAGGGATCGAAGGTCACGGGCATTCAATGTTATTTTTCAGCCTTGCTGCTTATGTGCAGTGATTTCTCCAGATTTTCTGAACATTTTAATGATATTACAGACCATAGATGGAGAAATCTCTAAATTATTTGCAATAGCTTCTTGAGAAATGTTGTTCTTAAACTGTTGGACAATTTTCTCACGCATCCGTTAACAAAGTGGTGACTTTCGCCCCATCCTTGTTTGTGAATGATCAAGCACTTCATCGAAGCTGCTTTTATACCCAATCATGGCACCCACCTGTTCCAAATTAGCCTGTTCACCTGTGGGATGTTCCAAATAAGTGTTTGATGAACATTCCTCAACGTTCTCAGTCTTTTTTGCCACTGGTGCCAGCTTTTTTTGAAGCATGTTGCAGGCATCAAATTCCAAATGAGCCAATATTTGCAAAAAATAACAAAGTTTTCCAGTTTGAACTTTAAATATCTTGTCTTGGCAGTCTATTCAATTGAATATAGGTTGAAAAGGATTTGCAAATCATGGTATTCTGTTTTTATGTACAATTTACACAACGTGCCAACTTCACTGGTTTTGTTCTATATGAGTGTAGAATGTTTTCTTACCACTTTCTAACGGTGTGCGCTGTCACCACACAGTTAAAAACAAGAAGCTTTAAGAGGAGCAGCCTCAAGATGAAGACCATCACCGTGCTGGTCCATACTGCAGCATCTGCAATGTGCCAGATTACAGAATATTTAATAGGAATTGTTTGCTTGTTTTTTTTTTTGCTAATTCTGATAATACCAATTTGGCTTTGTCACCTCACAGAGAGAAAAAGACAATAAGATAAGATAAACAAACAAACCTTAGGATAGGGGTGTCAAAAATGTGTATAGATGTGTGTAAAACCACTCAAGTTTTGTGGCCCCACAACATAGTGTCAAAATGAAATCAAACATAAAATAACAATAAAAGCAGAAATGTGGACAATAATATGTAATAATAATAGAGTTCTTAACTTTTCCACGACTGAGGGCCCCAGGGCCCACTCAAATATCAACACTGAATTAGTAATCTTTCTCTTGATTTTAACGGTAATCAATAATTATATCTAACCTGCCTGCAGTTTACAACCTTGCCAAATTATACGAAATGATGTTAAGCACAAATTGTAATATTTATTTGACGCATAAAACCAAGGTTTATAAACGTACCAACTAAATATACCGAAATTCATAAATAACTGATGCAAAATGCTTTTACATACAATTATGTAGTGCTACAATAAATAAACTTAATAACTCATAATTAATACTAAATATTTTTAACCAAACTATTGAGAACACTTTTAAATAATACAGCTTGACCACTTTAGTCATAATTTTTGCGCTTAAGAAACTTTTGCATTACTTCCTATCACACAAATGTCAGTCCATAAATTTATTAAGTTTTTAGCATTTTCTGTTTTTTTTTGTTTTTTTTCAAAACAAAATAGCAAAATGGCCCATGCATGCTTTGAATATGTAGTACCTCGATGGAAAAGGTTTGGACACCCCTGTTCTAAGTCTTAAAAAATATGTATAACTAACAGTATATACAGCTAATTCAATCATCAAAAATACATTACACACATACATATATATATATATATATATATATATATATATATATATGTCTCGATTGGATTATCCAGAGAATAGTGCTCGATACCGTGGTAGAGCGCAATATGTAGGTGTGGGAAAAATCACAGGACTACTTCATCTCTACAGAACTGTTTCATGAGGGTTTCCCTCAATCATCAAGAGATTTTAATGGAAGCATTCACATACAATGGTTTATATAGGGCACAGAGTGGGTGGGTAACACATGATTGGCTCATGTGTTACCTACGAGGTGTTTCCGTCTGTGGCGGCATGTTGAAATGATTTCACTGCGCTTGTTGAGGGATGATAGATCTGGATGATATATAATAAACAGTTTCTCTTTTAAGCATAGGTTGCATCTTTTATTACCACTGTTGTAATGTTACCTTGTAAGGTTACCTTACAACAGTGGTAATAAAAGATGCAACCTAATAAACAGTTTTTCTTTTAAGCATAGGTTGTATCTTTTATTACCACTGTTGTAAGGTTACCTTGTAAGGTTACCTTACAACAGTGGTAATAAAAGATGCAACCTATGCTTAAAAGAGAAACTGTTTATTATATATCATCCAGGTCTATCATCCCTCAACAAGCGCAGTGAAATCATTTCAACATGCCGCCACAGACGGAAACACCTCCTAGGTAACACATGAGCCAATCACCACGCCCCTACGCCTGCATGTACCAACCCACTCTGTGCCCTATATAAACCATTGTATGTGAATGCTTCCATTAAAATCTCCTGATGATTGAGGGAACCCCTCATGAAACAGTTCTGTAGAGATGAAGTAGTCTTGTGATTTTTCCCACACCTACATATATATATATATATATATATATATATATATATATATATATATATATGTATATATATATATATATATATATATACTGTATATGTAGTCAAGATTTTTGTGGTTTATCCGTTATACAGTGCTCAGAGGCTATATCATCCCTACAAGCCCATTTTGCAGGTTTCACTGCGAAAAGAAAAAAAAAATCCCCTGACGAGCAGAGAAACCTGCGAAACGGGCTTGTAGGGATGGTATAGCCTCTGTATTTTTTCCTGACCTAACACACACACACATATATATATATATATATATATCCATACATCCATTTTCTACCGCTTATACCCTTTGGGGTCGGGGGTGGGGGGGAGGCGCTGGTGCCTATCTCAGCTACAATCGGGTGGAAGGCGGCGTACACCCTGGACAAGTTGCCACCTCATCGCAGGGCCAACACAGACGGACAGACCACATTCACACTCACATTCACACACTAGGGCCAATTTAGTGTTGCCAATCAACCTATCCCCAGGTGCATGTCTTTGGAAGTATGTATATGTATATACTGTATATATATATATATATATATACACACACACACACACACACACACACACACACAGTACAGTACAGGCCAAAAGTTTGGACACACCTTCTCATTCAATGTGTTGTCTTTATTTTCATGACTATTTACATTGTAGATTGTCACTGAACGTATCAAAACTATGAATTAACACATGTGGAGTTATGTACTTAGCAAAAAAATGTAAAATAACTGAAAACATTTCTTATATTTTAGTTTCTTCAAAATAGCCACCCTTTGCTCTGATTACCACTTTGCACACTCTTGGCATTCTCCCGATGAGCTTCAAAGTAGTCACCTGAAATGGTGTTCACTTCACAGGTGTCATAGTTTTGATGTTTTCAGTGACAATCTACAATGTAAATAGTCGTGAAAATAAAGGAAACACATTGAAATGAGGTGTTCAAACGTTTGGCCTGTACTGTACATTGTAGTAATATAGCCTACCTGCAACTTCATCTTCATCGCAGATGTCGTGTTGGTCCTCTAGAGTGAAAGTGACAAAAACGTTTTAATAATGGCGGAATGAAGTGATTATTAAAGAGGATTATTA